>NC_027753.1:37843504-37879520 GCF_000695525.1 Brassica oleracea var. oleracea | reverse complement strand
ATATATATATATATATGAAAATAATGTTTCATTGGACATCAACCTAAAATAATATTTTAGCACATAATTAATAATATAATATCAAAGACATAAATTTTAAAAATATTCATAAGAAAAAATATAATCTAAGATTTTTGTATTAAAAATTATTTTACTTATTATCATAATTACAGTAGAATAAACAAAGAAAATACGTAAAACTATTATGTATTCATGAACATTTTAATATTAAGATGATCATGATCTATAACAAGAATAACAAAACATACACAATAAAAGTTAACATCACCTTAAATTTCAAGTAAGCTAAACATTTTTAAATACTCTTTAACATATATATTTATGTATTTTTGGTTACTAACACGTCCGTAGCGTTAATAGAAAGAGAGAGAGAGAGAGAGAGAGAGAGAGAGAGAGAGAGAGAGAGAGAGAGAGAGAGGGAGGAAGGGAGAGAGGGAGAGAGGGAGATTATGCTAATAGTAAAAATTAGTTTTTTTGGTTAATTTAAAATTTAAGAAAATAGTATATCTCATATAAATCTCTTGCAAATGTAAAACTAAAACACAAACTACAAATCATATAAAAATAATAATTTTGATTACAAGTAAATTATATTCCGCCCGGACCGACCCTAGTAAACTATATGAAACACACACTAGATAACGATTACCTTCGAATCTATGTATTTATTGACATAACATGAGCTTGGCCTTGCTTGAGATTAATAAGGGCTTAAGAAAATGTTAAAATGTTAGCCAGATGTTGACCTAACGTACGTCCATGTAAAATAAAATTCGAATTGGTGCATAATTATTTATGTACGAATAAAATGTGAAGTGTTACATCTAGCATTTTTCTGTTTGGTGCGGTGGAAGAAGTTACCGGGATAATAGGTATTAATAAGCAGCAAGTTAAGTCCAAGGAGAGGCAAGGACGATGTCAACGGTAGGAACGAGCTTATTTCGTTTCATTCATAAACAAATCATTCTTTGATGGGATTAAGGTGGATCATGTCGAAGTCACATAACCATAAATAACTGAGGATGCTTAGGTTGTTTAGAGATTCAGAAGAGATCTTGTTGGTATTAACAGAAGATACACACGAGTTTATGGTGTATCTAATGGTCAAATGAGGAATTAAAGCACCTTCTACCTGGAGTACTATGAGAATTTAGATTATCTACCTCATCACCCATATAAACTCTTAATGTAAAGGCAACAAACTCATTTTAACCCTTAACACCCATTCGCTTGCATAACCTTAGTAGAAACAAATTATTTTCATAACATTTTAAGCACATTATCTGTGATCCATTCTTGAGTCATTTTTTCAGGATGATCGTTGGTTACTAATAATCTTAAGATTCTTAACCGAATTAATAGAAGAAAAAATACAGTTGGGGAAATAACAAAAGCAATTATTCTTATAAAAAAGGTAGCAAGCTCTCCCACGTGCACATCATCTCAAACTTGGTTGCCTAAACCCCACACTTTACCCTCTTTCACATGTGTATATATAAACAAAACGCTCCTTCCTCGTCTCTCACCATTTCAAAACACATTCAAAGCCATCTCTCCTTCTCCTTCTCTCTCTCCCTCCTCCTCCGAAACATGGTTGGAGTTTTCCGGCGATCACTCTCTTTCCCGAACAAACCCACCGTCCGTCCACCACCACCATCAAAGCCACGTGTCTCTCACCACACAAGATCCATCAGCCTCCCATGCAGATCACACCCCTTGATCTCCCACATCAACCACGAGATCTCCCAGATCAAATCCTGGTCCTCCTCCTTTGACCGCCGCACCACTGCATGGCTCACCGACGGTCTCAGCCTCCTCAGAGACGTCCAAGAAACCCTCTCCGACATCCTCCACCTCCCTCAGTCGCAAGAGTCTCTCCGCAACCGTCCCGTGTTCTTCGAGAATCTTCTCGAAGACCTCCTCCGCTTCGTCGACGCCTACGGCATCTTCCGCACGTCGGTCCTCTCCCTCCGCGAGCACCAGTCCGCCGCTCAGGTCGCTCTCCGTCGAAAAGACGACGTCAAAATCTCATCCTACGTAAAATCTCGCCGCGCTCTAGCGCGAGATATAGCGAAGCTGACGTCATCTATACGCGAGCCGAAGACGAAGTACAACCGCTGCCACGTGGACGTTTTGAACGGGTCGTACGGTGAGGCAGAGCTGGCGTCGGTCATCGGTGACGTCGTCGAGGTCACTGTTTTGGTGTCCGTGGCGCTTTTCAACGGCGTTTATCTATCTCTACGTTCGAGTAAAACGACGACGTTTGTCGGGTTTCTTAAGAGGTCTGAGAAGAGAGACAAGAACGGTGAAGGGATCGAGGAGCTGAAGCAAGTCGAGGAGAAGAGCTTGGTTGGGTTGAGCAAGAAGAAAAACGAAGAAGTGAAGATTCTTACTAAGAAGATGATGGAGTTGGAGAATTCGATCGTTGAAATTGAATGTGGGAGTGAGAAAGTGTTTAGGGGTTTGATTAGTACTCGGGTCTCATTGCTTAATGCCCTAACACATTAACATTGTCACTCTCATATGATCTCGTTATTTTTCTTCGAAATTTCAGTTTATTTGCGTTTTTGTCCGATTTTTTCATTATTTGTATGAGTTAAATACTTGAATAAAATAGAAAACAAAGATATATACATTACATGTTGTTTTCATACAAATATGAGAATTATTATATCGAGAGTTCTACAACAAACAATTTTACATGTTAAAGTTATGTTTTATAATAATTCATGTAAAATTATTATATTTAACTCACACTGATGAGCTGTTTTATGAAAATATACATCTGAAATTTATGTTTGCATAAATGATCATAAATTACATTTTTAAGGTTTGAATCTAGAATTTCATGGTATATAAATATCAATGAAATTTTAGTTAAACCAAAGGATAAGTAGATTTCCATCTTTGTTGTTTTTATGTTACAAACCAAAATTTATCTCGGATTTAATTGGCTATAAGAATTTAATTTGATTATTATTACTACTATGTCTTTGTATAAACCAATTTTTTTTTTGGAATAAATGGTTACGCGTTAAGAACCAAGGTCCACTTGCTTTCACAAACCACAATCCCCTGGCCATGGCCATGCATAATCATTCATTTGGCAGGCAACAAAACATTAAACATTAGTATGGAAACAGCGTGCATGAACTGACTCACTGGACACATATATTTGCCGGAAATAATTGAGAGAAAATAAAATTAAAGGACATAAGAAGACATAACTTATAAGATTTTCACGTTGATGGATATTCGTTCTAATATTTTGTCGCCTCTCTTTAAGTTTTAATTAGTAAAAACTCATGAAGCCACCACATGGTTTGTTAAGGAGATGCTTTTCAATTATCATCTTGATCTGATTCGGATTAGCACTTAATTATTTGATAAACACGGTATTAAACGTGGAGCTTGCTGGAAAACATACCGTAGTTTAGACTGCTTAGAGCATGATTAACCCGCACTCTTAATTTGGAGTTTTTAGCTCATGATTTGACATTTTTTTTTTTTATAATTTTCGGCTAAGAATCGGTTCTTATATCTCTTATTTAAGAGACAATTATAAGTTTTTCTTAGTTAAAAGCTAAGAAACGGTTATTAGCCGAAGCTAAGAACCCCACCCTAAGAACCAGGGTTAATCATGGTCTTAGAGCATGATTAACCCGGGGTTCTTAAGATGAGGTTTTTAACGGAAGTTAAGAAACTGTTTCTTAACTTTTAACTAAAAAAACTAAGAATCAGTTATTAAATAGGATTTTAAGAACTGGTTCTTAGTTTTTTTAGTTAAAAGTTAAGAAACAGTTTCTTAACTTCCGTTAATAATTTCACTCTAAGAACTCCGGGTTAATCATGGTCTTAGTGCTATTAAGATAACAATTTATGGGCTAATCTAGTTCCTCATTTAGCGGCGGTACGTGTTGGTTGTCATGACCGGTTAGACCTACAAATCTAATAACCGGACTAATACTAGATCTGGTTAACTATAAAGCTATAATTGAGTTGGTTGCTTTGAAATGCAACTTGCGTGAATTATTTTTGTTTAATAAATGCTTTACTTAGTTTGGAATAATACTACAACGATGCAAAAAGGTTGACAACTCTAACAGGGTCATGACTTCAACTCAACTCCCAACAAAGAAGATAACCCAGATAGAAAAGGGATATTGGTCATCAATGAATGAGTAAATTAGGACCACTTAAAAGTTAATAGCACTACTTGTAGAAGAGAATAATTAGAACATGAACTTTACATGTTCCTAATTAATTAATAATTAAAGACTTCTAACATCTTACCAAATTATTGGCCACTATTTGTTATACATCAATTATGTATATGATTGGTTAAATTTTTGTCAATACGTATGTAGTTGGTTTTAGTTTAAATGTTAGGTTTTATCCTTTTGTAGCATGTGGTGAATGTTTTATATAATCGAATGATCTTTCTATCACGAATTCATATTTCAAGAATGTTCTCATTGTTTGAAAATGTACATGCATGTAACTCGTGCAGTATAGTATATATCATATATGGTCAGGGCCGGCCCTGAAAGTTTGGAAGCCCAAGACCATTTAGTAAAGATTTAAAAAATTTGGGGGCTTAAAATTTTTTTTTTTACAAATTGGGGGCTTATTTACATATAAAGATTTTCAAAAATTTTGGGAGTCCAAAGCGAATGTTTTATTGGGCTTGGTCCAGGGCCGAACCTGTATATGGTTTACAAACTTATGATTTTGTCAATCTTTTGACAGTTGGTTATCGTTTATAGCAAGTAGTAAATGTTTTTTTAGTCAAATGTTATTTTTATTTCATTGCAACTTCAGTCATGGTCTTAGTGCTATTAAGATAACAATTTATGGGCTAATCTAGTTCCTCATTTAGCGGCGGTACGTGTTGGTTGTCATGACCGGTTAGACCTACAAATCTAATAACCGGACTAATACTAGATCTGGTTAACTATAAAGCTATAATTGAGTTGGTTGCTTTGAAATGCAACTTGCGTGAATTATTTTTGTTTAATAAATGCTTTACTTAGTTTGGAATAATACTACAACGATGCAAAAAGGTTGACAACTCTAACAGGGTCATGACTTCAACTCAACTCCCAACAAAGAAGATAACCCAGATAGAAAAGGGATATTGGTCATCAATGAATGAGTAAATTAGGACCACTTAAAAGTTAATAGCACTACTTGTAGAAGAGAATAATTAGAACATGAACTTTACATGTTCCTAATTAATTAATAATTAAAGACTTCTAACATCTTACCAAATTATTGGCCACTATTTGTTATACATCAATTATGTATATGATTGGTTAAATTTTTGTCAATACGTATGTAGTTGGTTTTAGTTTAAATGTTAGGTTTTATCCTTTTGTAGCATGTGGTGAATGTTTTATATAATCGAATGATCTTTCTATCACGAATTCATATTTCAAGAATGTTCTCATTGTTTGAAAATGTACATGCATGTAACTCGTGCAGTATAGTATATATCATATATGGTCAGGGCCGGCCCTGAAAGTTTGGAAGCCCAAGACCATTTAGTAAAGATTTAAAAAATTTGGGGGCTTAAAATTTTTTTTTTTACAAATTGGGGGCTTATTTACATATAAAGATTTTCAAAAATTTTGGGAGTCCAAAGCGAATGTTTTATTGGGCTTGGTCCAGGGCCGAACCTGTATATGGTTTACAAACTTATGATTTTGTCAATCTTTTGACAGTTGGTTATCGTTTATAGCAAGTAGTAAATGTTTTTTTAGTCAAATGTTATTTTTATTTCATTGCAACTTCAGTTGTTTTAATTTTTTCACCTTATTACACATCCATATTTCAAGATTTTTCACTGTATGATATGATTTTATAATGTAAATGTAGACTTGTATATAATCCACGTCACAATATTTTCTTTTATTTATAAATGGAATAATATGAATGGCTACAATCATTATGTTACTTCGTCACGAAAAGAAAGCCAAAAACACAAACGGTGTAGCTTATTAATTATTGGACAGGAAAAAACAAAATACACGGCCAATTGTAATCATGTGTAACAAAAAAATTATTTATATGCTTGTTCAACATCTTTGTTTTTACCAAGTTTCAAAAAAAGAAAACAGCTTTTTTTACTTTTGAATTAACAGATAGACGTTCATTTCACGCTTCGCAGACATTAACCCATGTTTGAGACTCCGGAACAACACGCAGTTTTTACAAGGGTATTAAGAATGCCACGCATGTCGTTGAAAGCTTTCCCTAAAGAATGGGCCTTAAAAGAGAACCATATTTACCTTAAACCCATTAATAGCCCAATAGCTGTTTGTAAATAAGAGTTTCTGATAGGTCTATACATATTCCATTTTTATAGTTCTGAAAATATTTATTAGATTTTGTTCTAAATGTCGGCAGATATCTTAGGTGTCTTTAAATAGATAGCGTAACCCTCAGTATCACTTATTTTCACAATCGCAATTCTGATTCTCTCTCTCTCTCTTAGCATAACAATATAGCGTCACCATCTCTCGCTATTCGTCTTTCAAACCACATAGAAGCGTCTTCTTCGTGATCTGAAAACCTATATTCGATTCGGTGATGTCTAAATCGAAGATGGAAATAAAGGTGCAACTAGAAGAGAAGAACAAGGAGGAAGACTTGGCAAGCAAGCAAGTCTCAGATGGACTTGAGAAGAGTTGTTTGACAGAAGAAGATGATGATGACTATTTGTCTGATCAGAACAGTAAGAAGAGGACAAGAGTACCTAAGACAACTTCTGAATCAGACAAAAGAAAGAAGCGTAAGTCAAGCAAAGAACCTCGCTACAATAATACGTCGTCGTTTGATGACTGGCTTTTCGTTGGTACCGTTAATCCGCAAAAGAAGGCTATCAAGATTGATGATGAAGACATGAACATAAAGTTGGAGAGGTCATCATCATCAGCATGTGGAGGTTGCTTTTTCCCCAAGGCTCAGTTTTTGTCTCAAGTTGGAATCTATTCGTTACCATATACAGTCTTGTTTTAGGCCTTTGTTGTGGGCTCTATTACTAACTCTCTCAGAGTGGGTTCATGTATTTTTGTTATTGGGCTACTAATCTTTCCAATCAAGTAATCAACTAAGAACATACCATTATTAGATTCTTTTTTATGGGAGCAAACTTATTAGATCAATATAATATAATAATGAAAAGTACTTATATAACCAACTATTATTTTGACTATGATTTTAATATTAGTAATGATAAACATATCAATGGAGAATATATACAGCATTTTAAGGCAGGCTTACAATAAAGTTGATATGTGGATGATGAGTGGAATGTCAATGAGACTAACTAAAGATTGGTTGGTCAGATCTGGCTAATTAAATAAAACTTGTGCATGGGCATTGGAAACAAATTATGTTGTATTTTATGATCATGCTTCCGTAAGTAACTGCCAATTATTATATATACAGATATGACCTTTAAGAGAAGTAAAATTTTAATAAAATAATTCTGAGTTCCCCCTAACCTCCCTGACACGAGTTTCGAGGTTCAACCTAGATCCATGGTCTCTGGCGCCGGCGACACGTTTTCTCGCCGGCGCTGGACATCTGCGTCGAGTCTACTTATCTCCGTCACTCTTTGTTTCATGTTTCATTGTGCTATCTGCTTGTTACCGGTTCGATTTCTTTGTCTATTTGGAGGAAGGAGGTCCCGACAAACGCTACGACGAAGACGAGAGCTTCGAATCTTCGCTGTGCTGCTACCCGCGGTCCTATCCCTTCGTTTGGTCCTTTCTCCAGCGATGAGTCTAGAGGATTCTCTCGCCGCCGCAAAGCTCTGGTCTTCGGGTTTATATCCTGTCGTATCTTTCTCTGGCGACTTTGTCCAAGCCTTTCAACTGCGTATGGAGCATCGTCGTTCTCAACTGATGAACTCAACCTCTTCGTCTTCGGAGAGGTGCGAGTCCCACCAACCACCGTGTGCTGCTCCTCCTCATCTAAACGGCGCCAGATCTTACAGTATCATGAGTCCAGATCCGAGTATAATCGGTAAAACTCCAATCTCTCCATCTTGTAAAGTGATGCTCTATTCTCCTCCGGGTTGTCTATGTGACGGCAGTAGTTTTCCTCTCCGGCGAAGCTCTTCCGGTGGCCACTCTATCAGCGTCGAAGAACATCTTAGATCCAAAGCTTCCCGGCTCGTACGGACAACGTTCACTGAGCTGATGTCTCTCAGTGATTGGGCCTGGCCCATTTGTTTGATGAAGCTAGTCAGCCTGCCAAGGCCCAGTCCCATAAAAGAAAATTCGATCCAAATCTTAGTGGATTTCCATGCTTGGGTCAGTGTTTCAAAGATTAATCCCGATGGGATCTCTCCTTGCTATATATTTTCATATATGTCCAATGGGATGAATTTACTGGTGAACTCACCAGTCTCAGTTCTATTTCAATCAACCTCTTCTGAGGAGAAGGTTTCACCATCATGCCCTCTTCCTATGGATAGAGGTGTCTCCTCGGACTCGTTTCCGAGCGTCTGTTTCAGTTCTCTCATCGGTTTGTTATCTTATGGAGCGGTCTCTACGGGACCTGAAGATGCAATCGAAACTACCTTGGTAGTTTTTGTAGATGAGGTCTGGACTTCAACGTCACTTTATGTGACTATATTCCAGTCGTCAGACTTTGTCGTGAAGGTTCCTTCGATGCATTCAAGCATCGTCTTGAATTCGTTGTCATCTTCGGTTGAAGATCTATCTTGCTTAACTTATATATATGTTGTAGTTTATGCTTATTGCTTAAGAGGATGGATAATTCCCTGTTTGTGTTCAAAAAAAAAAGAGAAGTAAAATTTTATATAAGGACACTCGAAGACAAAAATAGTAAGGTGGTTGATACAAGTTAACGAAAGAAAGACATCCAGGCTGTTCACAAAGATTAACTTCTCGTTGATGGTTTTGCTTCAAGAAGTCTCCTCCATTCCGTTCGTGCACAATCCCAGTTTTCTTCAACTGGACAAATATAAAAAATACATGTATGCGTGTCTATATTCATATACAATTGGACTTGGACGTTTATTGATATAATGGAATCTCTAAGGATGTGTTATTAATTAAAGGTCGCTGTACTGGGATTTTGAAAAAGACGTCGCAGCCAACGGTTACTCTTTCTTGTGGGTTTCATATCTACGCAGCCTAGCTGAGGTTGTTGCCACACCTATAAGCTGTCTACTAACTAAAAACTGGTATTTGTAAACTATTTGTGTATGTTTTTATGTTTTTTTTTTAAAAAAATTTGGCCTAATTATTGCATTAAATTAAGAATAAAGTGCTCATCATAATGTGAATGATATAACACTCATTTTTTACCTTAAGTTGGATACATGGTCGGATCTAAGATTTATAAGGCCATAAATAATTTTAGTATATCTTAATACTTTTTTAAAAAAAAATTGGTGATCATACGACTTATGTATAATACTTGTGAATGTTTTATATGTTTGTTCCCAGAATCGGCATTGGTTGTATATGTTTAACTTTTGAACATTGTCACTTGAGCTTCTTGCTTGATTGTTTTATCAATGACACGCTTGCTGAAAACATTATATATTTACATTGATTTACCACCTTCATTAATCCAAAGTGTACAAGGTTGAAGAAAGGAAGTTTATACTATAAATATAAGTATGGATTTGTCGTTTGACTGTCGGAAGAAACTAAACCGCAACAGCCAGTTCCAGCCTGTATGGCTGTATCTAATCGTGTAATAATTGGCCTCTACGTGCATGCATATGCATATAGATGACATACATATATATTGGTGAGAGCTAGTATTAATGAGACAAGGATCGGAGCCTTTTTGACTTATACATTAACTTCTCTATTGAGTCCTTCGATCCATGGCTGCTACTTCATCATCATCTGGTGCACACGTGCGTTCAACAAGCTGGCCCGAAAACGTTCATCCTCTGTCACGATCCATCGAAGATCATCTTCTGATACTTAAGAAAAGTCCAGAGTCTGCTTGTCGGAAACTCGGAGTTTTAAAGAACATGTACGAGGTTGTCGAAGTTTTCCTCCGTTTTCAATGGACAAAAACTCAAAAAGCGTTTCTAGAAGATGTCTCCGACGGGTTTCTCGAGGTTCTTGATATCTGTTACACGATCAGAGACGTTTTGATGGAGGCAAAAGAGCAAGTCAGAGAACTCGAGTCGAGCTTGAGGAGGAGAGTGATCAGAAGCAAATCAGGAGGAGATCATGATGCATTCTTGACGCGTGAGATCGATGCATACGTGTTTAAGAGAAGAGTCTTGAGCAGAAAGATCGGTAAACAGTTGAAGATGAAAAATAAGAAGAAGAAGAAAGATTGTGGAGGTGCCATTAATGTGATGAAGAAAGTTAAGGAGACGAGTTTCGATGTTCTTGTTTCTTTGTTGATGGAAGTGGTGACGATGAATCATAAGCAGATATCAAGAAGTGGTTGTAGAGGAATCATGTCGAGGATATTTAACAAGAAGAATCAAGAAGCTGAAGGAGATGAGCTGAAAAAGCTGAGAGAAACAGAGCAAATGATTGAAGCAACAGAAGGAGAGTTGGAGTGTGTGTACAAGAAATTGTTGAAGACAAGAGTTTCGCTTCTTAACATGCTTACTCTTTGAAGCTGAAACTATGTAACTTTCCTAGAAATTTCAGTTATTGTGCATATTACATTAGATTATACAATCACATTATCACAAGCTTGAACAATGAGCACATCTCATCACTCACTATCTCCTCCGCAAATGTTGCAAGATAGAGCTGGTATGAGTTTACAATAATGGGCTTTTACATCGAGATTAATGGGATTGGTGGGTTGTCTTGAAAACGAGACCTCAATGAAATTCTCAAAAATAATAAATAATATATGAGTAATTCAAAATGTTAACAAACTCATGCAAAATATCTTATACTCATATATTATTTACAATTAATCTTGTTTTTCAAAATTATTATATTAATTTTTGTTTATTACTTTTTAAGAACCTCTTGAGATATTAAGAAACTGCTTAATAATGTTTATGCATGATGGTGGCAACAAAAATCATATAATACATGAATGATTGATTATTCGTGTAGTACTTTTCAAATGGGAAAATCGAATAATAAGATTTCTCCACTAACAGCAGAATAAACTTAATGCATTTGTTGAAATTTTTTTTTATAAGAATCTAATGATATATATTTGAGATTAATTTGAGAAGAGATTCATTTGTTGAAACTAACCTGAGATATAAAGATCTTAATAATCACAAAATCTAATCTAGCAGTCGAATATATGCATAGGTTGAGCCGTCGAGGTAGTTACCTTAGTGATAAACAAATTATATGGAGCTGAATGTTTGTTGTACGTAGAAGCCAAATGGTTCATTGTTTCTTAGTTGGAATTGGTAGAAAACTTTAGGGTTTTTAAAAAAAAAATTCTAAGGAAAAAGATTTACAATAGTTTTAGTATACTGTTTGGTTTATAAAGATCCATATGGACTTGCTAAAAAAAAGATCCATATTGATCTGTTTTTCTTTGTAGTTTCAATCATATAACCATTGATAATTAATATATGTTGATAGGTTTGTTTAATACATAAGAGAGTGACAAACACAAAAAATATATTTTGTACATTAATATATCTTCTCTGAGAAGTGATAAAACACGTAACACAATATTTTAACTTTGATCTGAGATTAAAATATTTTTCATTCCATTTTATTTAGACTCTTAAATTCCAAATTGCTGAAATTTATCGACACAACCTGGCACCGTCGCTCGTGCATGCATGGTATATACTTAAACCTTATAAACAATAAAATAAATTATTTAAAACTATATATTATACAACAGGATATCAAAACAAATCCACAATGTATTGTAACCCACGAGTGTCTTACGTATATAGAAGGTTCATTGAGACAGTTTTGAATAATTTAAATCATTATTTTGATAATATGTCCAAAATGAGTTGTTCCCCAGGTGTCCCACGTCCGTACAAACCCATTGTAAGGAACCTTCATTGTACTTTCCTTCAGATCCATCGTCTCAACTCTATATAATCTCCCTCTTACATGCATTTCACTATATCTCTAATACCGTTTCAATCCATTTTGTTATATTCCTAGCTAAATATATCTTGAAAAAGTTAAGATCATTATGGCTCAGATTAACTTCGAGGGTTTGAGAGAGCTACACGACTGCGCAAACTATCTCCTCGATCACTGTCCAAAAACAAGAGAATCTCTGTCTGAACAAGGACAAGAGAAGTGGACGGAACAAGTTTCTGAAGCTTCATTGAGGATGTTAGACATCTGTAGCGTATCTAAAGATGTGATGACGCTAGTTAAGCACAGCTTGCACGATCTACAACTTACTCTACGTGGAAACGAATCATCAGATGTGAACGAGAAGATAGCAGCGTATAATCAATACAAGAACAGGCTCAAGAAGGAGATATTGAAATGCTTAAACTGTCTAAAGAGCATGAAACGAACCGGAGGAGGAGTAGCGATGCCGACAGAACTTAATCTTCTATTTGTAGCTGAGGTTTTAAAGGAAGTGAGAGGAGCTGTTGTGACAATGGTCGAGTCTTTGTTCTCTCTTGGTTGTATTCCTTGGCTAGAGAAGAGATCGAGCAAAGGGTCTTTGTCTTCGATCTTTACTTCTCGATCTTCGGATTGGTTAGATGATATATGGGACGAGACCGCAGTTCAAAGCGCAGCTACGAGATTGGAAGCAGCAGAGATTGCTGTGGAGGAGCTTGAGATAGAATTGGAGTCCATTTTCAGGCGATTGATTCATACAAGAGTTTCACTTCTTAATATTATTACCAGCTAGATTTATACATGTCCAGTTAGGTTTTGCTTCTGGACATGTTTGATTGACATTACATTGATTTCTACTTTATTGCATGTTTGAATCATTATATTCATTTTTCACTTGTTTCTCAACCAGTTTATTAAGGTTGATTAAGACTTAACTAAAGGGATTTTTTTTCCCTCTAATAATAATAAAATTTCTGTAGCTGTCATAGTTATTTACGTAAATGTTGTGACTTGGTATTGATGCTTATTAATATGTTAGCACTTAGCATGGTTAGACAAGGCATGTTATCATTATTTTTACTACTATGCAAGGATAATCAAGGAACCATAAGTATAATTGTTTAAATTCATTTGTAGACAGAGAAAACATCAAGTGCAATCCAAGTAGCAACTTAAAACAGGAGCAGCAAATCTTACAAAGTTGTGTACGAAAACAATCGACGTCTTCGTTCATAGTTGTATTTATTTAGACATGAAACTGAAAAGAAAAGAAAAGAAAAGAAAGAGACATACATTTTTCGCCTTGATCTTCAAAGGTTCGATGAGACCTAGCAGAATAACCCAAAACAAGATTAGTCTCAAGCAAAACGAGTAGTGTTTATCAACATTACAGCTAGGTTTGCATGGAAGGTGAGGTTAATCATTTTTTGGCTAACTCCGAGCTAACAATATCTCTCAACAAAGAGAAACAGCAAAGTATGTGCGACTAAACTATTAACGATCTTTCAAGATAAACGCACTCCATTCTCAATCACTCGACTTCAAAGAGGGTTAATGATTCACTATAGAGAATATAAATCAAGAACGTTCTTGAACTAAAGTCTGAATCAAAGCTACAAACTTCATTCAAGACTAACTACACACCATTTTTTTAACAAGAGAGATCTCGTTAGCAAGTGACAACTTAGTATTTGCTACATCAACATTATGCATAAACATTAACGAACTGCTGTCTTATTATTTAGGATCACCGTAAAAACAATCACGAGCGTTAGATAAGAACTTTAATGATTCGATCAGAAATTGATTAATACATGCATTACCTAGTGATGATCCCCACCATGACCATGATCACCATGGCCATCCCACGGGTGCCTCCATCCCTAACAATTGCGATATAGCAAAGATCACCATTTAGCCACCATGGAAGGAGTAGAAAAATTGATACAATTCAAATAAAAAAAGCTCGAAACTAAACAAAGATTGAGGCAAATATAAAAGGGGGGAGAGAGAGTCTTACCATGACTACAGGACCATCTTGCTTTGCTCTGTACAAAATCCAGAACCTTCAAAAAAAAAAAAAAAAAAAAAAATTGAAATGACATTGATATTGGTTCCGACCAGAGACATAACCCAATTCATAATCAACAGCTGTCTAATTGTCTCTATGATACTAATTAAGACATATCCATTGTCTAAAAAATTTAATCAACAAACTGAAACAGACAAATCAATCGGATTCGTCGGGAATATCAATTGACCGATACTCTAAAGGTAAGATCTTAGCTTCGATGGAGGAGTAAAGATCTAAGCTTGAAAAGCAAAGGAGAGAGAAAGAGAAATGTTACCACATAACGCCGCACAAGCCCTTTCCGGCGACGGTGTGCCACGTCTTGGGAGTGTGTACAGTGACTCCCTTGTATGTTATACCTCCTCCTCCGCCCATTTTCTCCAAACCCTACAGATTCCCGATTCGCACTGCAATTTTCACAATGCCTACCTGAGATTCAATCCAAGCAGGTGTGACTCGCGACTCCGCCACTTTTCGTTACATCTTTAGACAAGGCCTCAGGCTTTAAAAGTAAAGGCCCAATTAAGACTTGGACCATTTAAAGGACTAGGCCCATTAAAAGTTCTAGTAGTAATTAAGAAGTTTTGATTGATAAGTTATCATCTCCTACACTAACCAAAACTTTGTAAGATTATTACCCTACGAGGTGTATTGAATTACGTATTTTGAGATTATTTGAAAAGAGTTTATTTTGTATGATTTTCGATGAATTAAAAAAATTATTATGATTGCATGCTGGAATTCCATCTAAAACAAGATTTTTTTTTTTTTTTTTTAACGATAGTAGATTTTAAAATACATTTTTAAACAATAAGCTGAAAAAAAACATTAATTCATTTTAATACAAATCATTTCAAATATCAGGTTGATTACACTCATTACATTCCAATTACCAAAAACAAATTACATGTATATATCTACAACACCTTCGAGTCCACAACCACCAAATTATTAGGAAACTAAAGACCGGAGCTGGTTATGTCCACGAAAGAGAGGTATTAGAGAAGAGATTAAAGCTCCCTTGCAGGTGCTCGTGGAACAATCCTCTGACTTCTTCCCCACTTCATCATCATCATAGTTATGAGAGATACTTCTCCTCACAAGCATGATGACGTGATCCATTAAACTCCCATCGCAAGGAATCTTTAAAGGACCATCAATGGTAGTTCCAAACTCATCCTCAGCCATCTCCAATAACACTTGTAAGATCGGATGGTTGAGATAATCCAAGGGCAAAACGAATCTCTTCCCTTCTTTGGTGTAAACAGTGAAATGCCCTTTCTTCCTCTTTCTCCATTTCTCCATCAACTCAGAGAGTCTCATCCCCTTAGAATATAACCTCTTCATTATAAGCTTTAGTGTGTGTGTTACTTCTGCTCTGATACTTTGGTTGTGATGCCTTTTAAATGCAACCGTAAGTGCCTATATATATAACCAAGGGTACGTGTGGAGGGAGAAGGGTGTTCGTGTTTATTCAATTCTTTACAAGTTTTCCCACTTTTTAGATCACGGTCACTTGTGGAATTACATACGGCCCTTCCACATATATCTAGATATTTTACATATTTTTTTTTTTTTTTTGCTAAAATTTGGTGCAATTTCAGTTTTCTTGGTTATTAACTTGGTTAACTTTCTTTCTTTTACAATGTATGGACTCTGACCAAGCAATATATCCATCTTATTGTTTAGTAATTTGAGTGAACCAATTATATCTAGCAAAGCTATTGTATTAACAGACCGTAACACAATGTATAAGACAATATGTTTAACCACGCGTTCTTAATAACTATTTAGAAACAAGAATACTCTAGCGGTTTGAAGAGGGCAAAGGAAATATGTTAGTGGTGGTGATGGAAGCATGTGATCTTTTTAGAGCAAGTTGCTTGGTACTTTCATTTTCTATGTAGTTCTCTCTTTAACTTTCATGAGTGTTCTTTGTTTTCTCTTTTCTAGTCACATGAAATCCCGCAAACGATTCTTTTTTGAACTTCAACAAGCAACAAATCAAAATAACTACACAAACGATAAAATATGTTACAATGATAGATGGAAAACAAGATATTTTTATAATCACAAAATGCTGATTTAAAAAAAAAATAGAGAAAGAAAAAACAAATTAACACATATCCTCAGTTAGAGCCTGATTTGTCTAAGCTAAGCCATAAAATTACACCCATTGATATTCAAGTAACCTAATCTCAGGTCAGCTCAATCTTCACAGGACAGAGAAGATGCGTACCGGAGAAAGTCTGAGCTCAGCTCTCAATATGAAGTTGTGTACGAATATAAAAAGACAACGACATCGACCCTGTATAAAAACAAAGCCAATGAAACGAATAGCATCAAGTACAACGGTAAGATTGTGCATAATAACATCTTCATTGTCAAGCTACAAAGAATCTATAAATCACAAACTACTACAAGCACAAAAGGTCTAGCGCATGTAATGCACTAGTATCGAATGTTGACTACGTGATCCGACTCTAACCCAAAGGCCCATGTTATGTTGGGCCTATTGAATTGTAATCGCTAAGGTTCATCTTCTTGGCTCATAGCAGTGAGCTGGTTACACCAAGTTGTAGATATAATATGAAAGCTTCTTTTATTTCATCAGAAGAATTCGCAATGCATTGATCGATTCTCGTGTCCATCAAATAAATTGAGTGATAAATATCGTTGAATATTCCTTGATTTGACAGCAAATAAGGCAGATATCATGTCCAGACGGGGGGTGAAAAGTAAAAGAAAATAGACACAAGATTAGCATACACAAATGATGCAATTAAGCACTTTGCTCTAAGCTTATAACTTTTGAAACTATACTATTTTCAAATATACACCAGTTTATCTTATACGTATAGATAGTTTTTTAAGTTTGATGGGTATATATATAACCAGATAAGTATGTATTATCACGAGAACGTCGGCTACAAGATATCGTTTTTGCTATCACCGAAAATATTATTCAAAGGATAAGGACAATAAAAGACGACGACCAATCAAGAATTGAAAGAGATCGGTTTGTCTGATATGTGTGTTGGTATGTCACGGTGGTTCGCGAAACGTCTTTGATTCAAAGTTTAGAGGAGCGGGTATAATGATGTGGCACGTCGTGTTCATCCTTTATAATGGAACACGGTTCATTTTTATTTTAGGCCAATCTAAAGAGAAGATGGATCACTGATTACCATCTGTCCTTTACTCCTTTCTGATGTTATAGTTTTGTTTATCAATTAGGTAAAAAATGACATTCCCACTCGTTAACACATCTCATTATATTAAGAAGTCCAAGTAATCGTATGCTCATTTGTTTCCCCTTATGTTCATCATAGATTTACATTTAAGTTTAACTTAGAAAATCGTATAGTTTTTCTTAACAAACCGTATAAGTTGGAAAACACACAACCTTGTTCATAGATGAGATTACGAAAACCTTGTTCACGTTTGGAAACCAACTTCCTGAACTGGTTGATTCCTAGCGTGATAAGACTACGAATCCTTTACCAAAAAAAACTTGCACGTAATTTTTTTTTTTGTAACGCTTAATATGGAAAACTGAATAAACGTTATTAATTTCCCCAAAATTCATCATTTCTATGCTACAATTATCTTCCAACGGGGCATCAGTTTTTTTTTTTTTAATAAGTCAGGTGGACCCACACCACCGACATCACGTCATTTACGCCAATCAGTACACGTTTTTGGGACCTACGCTAGGACACACTTCCACGTTAAATTGACACGTGTTGTTATCTTATTGCTTGGTATCACTTTACCCTCTGTCTCCTTTTTTTTTTCTTCTTTATGTCTAAATTCGTCCTTCCCTGTTATGACCGTTGATTTGCCGCTACTAACGTTCACCGTCCGATTTTCTGATTTACATTAATGCTTGACACATGTATCTCCATCATGGGTAATTAAATCGTTAGTACTCTTTCCTTTCAATTCTACCCATTTTTTCTGAAATGTTCAGTTTCATCCCTATTATTTTGATTCGTAATTATGAAAACCCGAAACTTCTAGATTTTTTGTATTAAGGGGATATATCTTAAATCTGTTTTTCAAGTTTGTGGAATTTTTACTCTTTAAACTATCTGATTTTGTTATTTAACAAACTTTAAAATAGTAAAAAACCTAATTAAATTGTTATATCCAGACCAATTAGCTCCCAATTTACTTTTTTTAATTTTGGCTAAGTCTATCTAGTTAACATTCTTATCCAATTTTCTGTTGTTGTTTTAGCTATCCACTAAATTTATTTAATATACAATGGCCTCCTACACGTAAGCAAACTTTTGATGATTAATTATTGAATTCTTCGTAATATATTTGATCAAAAGAAAAAGAGGTAGGGCCGTTTTGTAATTTATCTATAGTTTATATATTTTTTCGAAATAAAAAATGATCATATAGCGTGAAATCCGCGTAGAGTTAGTCCTCACACACACTATAAAACGCACTTTCCCGTCACCTATTTTCTCACTCGCCTCTTACAAATCATCTTAAGTATACTTTGATCGTTTCGTATTCTCTCATCGACAGAGCAAACCAAACTCTTTTTAATAACCATGGCAGAAGAAACCAAGAACGTTCACGAGCATGAGGCACCTAAGGTAGCCACCGAGGAATCATCAACGGCCACCGGCGAGGTTACAGACCGTGGACTGTTCGATTTCTTGGGGAAGAAGAAAGATGAAACGAAACCAGAGGAGACCATCGACTCTGAGTTCGAGCAAAAGGTTCACATCTCAGAGCCCGTGCCTGAGGTTAAACACGAGGAAGAAGGAGAAGAGAAGAAACATAGTCTCCTCGAGAAGCTTCACCGCAGCGACAGCTCTTCTAGCTCCGTAAGTTTATATTATATGATCATTAAAATATATTTTGAAAGATTCGGACATAATCTATATGTGTTGTGTTAGATCTTGTCCGTTGATGTTTTTTTTTTTTTTGAAACACAACTATAACAAGTATATGGTTTCGTTTCCGACAGTCAAGCGAGGAAGAGGGTGAAGATGGTGTGAAGAGGAAGAAGAAGAAGGACAAGAAGAAGGTAACTACTACTGAAGGAGAGGTGAAGACAGAGGAGGAGAAGAAAGGGTTTATGGATAAGCTGAAGGAGAAGCTTCCAGGACACGGGAAGAAGCCTGAAGACGCTTCACCCGCACCGGTTGTTGCTCCTCCGGTGGAGGAAGCGCATCCGGCGGAGAAGAAGGGGATCTTGGAGAAGATTAAGGAGAAGCTTCCAGGGTACCATCCCAAGACCGTAGAGGAGGAGAAGAAGGATAAGGATGATCATTAAAGATATGAATGATGATGATGATGATGTGTTCTGTTGTGTTGAATGATATGATCATCTTTTGCTTTTGTGTTGTTGAAGTTTGTTGGCTTTTTTAATTTCTTTGTTGTGTTTCTTTTGTTATGTTTGTATATGGTTTTCAAGGTGTTTTAATGGTATGATTATTTGATTTAGATGCCCATATATTCATTAGGATAATGATCTAACTTCCCTGTGTATTGTTCTTAGTCGTACACATGACCCCATCTTGACTAACTAAGCTCTTATAATTGAAAGATAGAATCAAAGTTCTGTACTATTTATGAAGTTAAATGCGTTGGTATAAAAGCAACATGACCCGCAACAATCATGACTTCTAGTGGTTGATTTGGCCATTGCGATTGACATAATTGCACAAAACGTATAAAGTGAAAGCGAAATGAATGAGGTTTGATATGAACAAATGAGATAAGAATCAGTGAAACACAGCCAAGAAACGTCGTTTCACTTTTGTATTCACTATAGTGAAAGCTTGGGCGTTCGAGAGCCGTCGGTTTCGATTCTGATTTTTGGATTGGTAATATGCTCATAAGTCTGGATTTTAGTAATTATTGGTTCGGACTCGTTTTGGTTCCTTTCAAGTTCGGTTTAGATCGGATTGTAACCAATATTGTAAACTATCCAAAGAAAAAAAAATTATAACCTGAAAATTTGACAAAAAAAAATTTAAAATATATAAATTATTCATAAATCTAATTAAAAATTAGTTAAACTATCTAAACTAGTTTCGGATATATTCGAATACTAGTTCGGATTTTGATTCGGTTCGGTTCGAGTTATACCTAGACCCTAAAGTACTAAATTCATAAGTCACGTTCGGATATTTTTATATAGCGGTTTGGACCTGGTTTTGGTTTTTTCGGTTCGGGTTTTGATAGTTACTTCGGCTTCGGATTAAACTCCCGTGCTAGTCATGTGGTTCAAATAGTTTTGTAGTCTTATAATGGGCCTCTATTAATGGGCCAAAAAAATCATTAGGCAGAAAATAGCCACTAAGTAATCAGGTAGAGAGAACTCGCGAAAACGTCGTCGTTCTGAGATATCACTCCATTGTAGGTTGGTTTAACCGGCACGAGCTTCTCGCCGCCGGCAAGTAAACCCCCGAGTTTCATTCCACCGGTGACATGGAGAAAGGCGAAGCGAAGAGCAAGAAACCTCCTCGTCTCTGCTGCATCTGTAACGAGAGACGACCCGTCCTCAAAAGACCCAAAACCCTTCAACAAGTAATCTCACCTCACTTCTCTCTGTTTTTTTTCCATTGATTTAGAGTTCTCAATCCATGTGGTTCGATAAAGATTCGAACTTTGAATCCCTCGGCTGTGTTTATTAATCAAGTTTTACTTTGTTAATGTAAAGCTTAGAACTTGAAAAAAAAAGTTTTAGTTTCTCAGTCTCTTGCTACTTGTTGGTGTGGTCGCTCAAAAGATATGCAGATAGTGCTTTTACGAGGTGTTCGAGGAGGAGATTCACCAAGCCATCGTCAAGAACCGGCTGTTCAAATCCGGAGAGCGTGTTGCTATAGGCGCCTCCGGTGGAAAAGGTTAAATCTTTTTACCTTTTGGAAGATGATTCCGACAGTTAAACTAAACTGTATGAAAGCTTTGTGTGTGCTCCTGGTGGTGCAGATTCAACGGTGCTGGCTTATGTATTATCAGAGCTAAACAGACGCCATAGCTATGGGTTAGACCTCTTCCTTCTCTCCATTGATGAAGGGATCACAGGTTACCGTGATGATTCTCTCGAGACCGTTAAAAGAAACGAACTCCAAGTAAAAGCTTTTTTTTTTTTTGAATAGAAGAGTCTTTTTTTTTCATCTAAAGGATTCTTTTTTTTTTTGTTTTGGGGATTCTAGTATGGGTTGCCTCTTCAGATTCTTTCGTACAAAGAGATCTGTACGGATGGACGATGGATGATATTGTGAAGATGATCGGTCTGAAGAACAATTTACTTAGTTGTTTTTTTTTTTATAGTTTTCATGTTTTTCGTGAAGGCGCTTGATCGAGGAGCTGCGTTGTTGAAAGTAGATAAGCTGGTGACTGGACATAACGCAGATGATATAGCTGAAACGGTTCTCTTGAACATACTTAGAGGAGATATCGCTAGGTATGTTTGTTTGTTTCTTGTGATTGTAGATTGAGTCGGTGCACATCGATCACTACAGGTGAAGATTGAGTCGGTGCACATCGATCACTACAGTTGGGGGGTTTGTAGATTGAGTCGGTGCACATCGATCACTACAGGTGAAGACGGTCCAATTCCAAGGTGTAAACCTTTCAAATATACATACGAGAAGGAGATTGTTATATATCCTTTCTTACTCCAAAACCTCAGTGAATGTAGGCTCTGAGATTTTGGGGGCTATAAACGGTTTAAGAAGGATTTCAATAATTTGGAGGTTTAAGTTTTTTTATTTTACAAATTTAGGGGGTCTATTTATAATATAATTTTTTTCGAAAATTTTGGGTGCTTGAAGCAAATGTTTCATCCGGCTTGGGCTGTTATATGTCAAACATAAAATATTGTGAAACCTTAACTTAGTAGCCACACGTATGCTTATTTCAAGAAGTTAGACTACTTCTCAACCGAATATAAGTTTCACTACTAGTGTTCTCTACTAGCTGAATGCATATGTTATGAGAGCTGATTGATTGGTTTATTGTGGTTGCAGGTATATACTCTCCTAATGCTTATCGTGGGTTCGCACGTGAGTTCATCAAAGACTTGGAAAGACTAAGGTTCGTTGTTCAAACTTTATGCTGTTTTATATTCGTCATAACCAGATGAGAAACTAAGTCTTTAACTTGTATTATAAATAAACTTTTAGGCCAAGAGCTATTCTGGATATCATTAAATCCGGTGAAGACTTCAGAATTGCGACGACCACAAAAATGCCTGAGCAAGGGACGTGTGAGCGTTGCGGCTACATTTCTAGCCAGGTGAGAGATTTTTTTTGCAAAAATAAAGACCTTTCTGTTAAGGTGAGATTGAATTTGTTTTTCTTGAATGAACAATGAGTAAAATGATGATGTAGAAATGGTGCAAAGCGTGTGTGTTGTTGGATGGATTGAACCGTGGTTTGCCTAAGATGGGCATTGGAAGAGCTCGAGGAGGAGGTGTAAACGGTGTTGATCACAAGAAGGAAACAAAGGCTGGATCTACTGTGAAATCTCTTGAGAGCAAGCAATGTGGATCTCTGGATTTCTAAATTTTGAGAGAAATGGTCTAAAAATGCAGAAACTGGTTCTGTATAGAAGAAAATGTTAAAATACATCATTGTTTGTTAGTGATTATTGAAATTTTTACTACATTGATGATCCAGCTGGTCAACTTGACTAAACTCAATCCAGCCTGGTTTTGACAATCATGCATTAAATGTTCCACTCAAGTCTTCTGGTTTGAAATTTAAAAACTGCTTACTACTTTTTCGGCTTTGCAACAATCTAGTTATACGACGCCGTTGCTCGGTCTAATCACTGTACTATGTAGGCGAATGTTGTCCACACATGGAACACTTCATCCATGCATGTTCCTTATTACATTTACAGCCACTGTTACGTAGTTTAACGCGTTTTGCATCTCTTTTGCATATATAATTTTTGTGGTTATCATTGTCATCTTTTTGAAGTGTTGTCATTTATGCAGAGGCCTATCAGTATCAACTTTATTCCATAACTATTATTAACATGTTGTGGACCCCACTGGCACATTCAAATTGCCCTGACCCGTCGCTTGCTCCACCCAATTATATTTTTCTTTATAGCAGAACTCTATTTAGTAATTAAAATGTTATTTTTTTCTATTTACTTTACCTTGATTATTGGAGATTTAATTTGACGATAGTGCTAATGACTCACATAAGAAAGAAAAAAAGTGCGTATTTATTGGCGACAAATCCGGAAAATGTAAACGCAAGGAAGTCTAATGTCCTAATTTTTTCCTTCGATTGCTTTGTCACTTCTTTGATTTATGGTTTCACCATGTGGTTTTAGATTCACTCAAAGCCAAAACTTGAGAATAGCAACTGAAGAAAATACTCTGCACTCCAGAAGAACGAAGTTGGAGAAAATGGAAAATAACCTATGATATGCCAAAGACATTAATACTTGACTTCCAAAATACATTTGATCTTGTAACCAGGAATGGGCCCTCTCTTCATCTTCTAGTAGCTATAAAGAGCAAACAAGAACCAAAAAAGAGGATAAAACGATATTATTCCATATCCGAATTATTAATAGAGGCATAGTATAAAGGAAATATATAACTTTAGATGGCCTATTTATTTGTAGCTTTTGTGTGTGTGTGTGTGTTATCTTCGTTCTGAAGTTTATGTTCATGTTTGTCACACTTTTTATAATCAATTTGTCAAATATTTAGTCTAGGCGGTTAGTTGTGTCATCTTTTTCTTTTTGTTGTTGCTTAATTGATAAAGCATTGCACTAGGATGTTTGTCTCCAAATCCATATTTGAAAACGTTCCTTAAAACAATAGATTTTACTAAAAGAATGTTCTCAAACAAATAATTTTAGATTTTCTAATACAGATTAAGAAATAATTACAATTCCTTATAATTTTTATATCAAACAATTTGATATAACTCCAAATCAATAACAATTCACAAATATAATAATTGTCTATTTTAATATCTTTAATTAATAGTAATTAATAACATGTGCATTAAAAACTTCAAAAAAATTATCTTTGAAAACAACAAAAGGTTTTTTTTTTTGGAAAAGAAAAGAGTTGAGTAAGAGATTGTAAAAACGCCATGTTGTGTCCTACACTCCTAAACTACCACAGATTTCCCTCTAAAACAGTCAATGGTTAGTTAATACGAACGACTAAAGATAACAAAAATGTTCTATTCCTTCCGTTTCAATATAGATGATGATTTAGAAAGTTTGTTTTGTTTTAATTTACATGAAGTTTTGAGATTTTAAGGAAGTTTTAAAATTTTAAAGTTAATTTTAACTTTATTGGAAACTGTTCAACCAATTAGATTTTACAGTCTTTTTTATAATTGGTTAACTGATTTTAAAATTATATCTTTAAAATATTTTTCTAGGAAAATATAATTTTTTTAATCTTTGTGCAATATTACGAAACATTAAGTATCATGGATGGAGTATTTGTTTTATCAATCACCAGTTTGCCAACAAAAACAACCCAATAGTTAATCAATCACTTAACAAAAGTTTACCACAAATATTCGTTAGTCCTAATAATTATGATTTCTCCTTTAATTTTTTTTTTTTGTTTTTAATGCACAAGGCATAGAAGAATGGGCAAGTTGCTTATTAGCCATGTGGATTGTGGGAGACAAATACAGATTTCAAAGTAACACAGAGTCGCTCGTGGGTCCAGCCACCGACACTGACCTTTGTTTTCTTCTCTCTTATTCGTTCCCCTCTTGCTACTGTTTAATCTCTTTTATATACGTTCCCCCGCTTCTCTCCTTCACCCCTAGACTCAAATCTGTGTACATGTAAGAGCCAGAGATCACGCCAAGAAAATACCTTTCTTCATTCACCAAAAAAACATGGTGGCCAATGCCTCACTCGCCGCCGCATTAATCGTCGGCTTTGCGCTTCTCTTCGCCGTCACGGCGGAAAGTCCGTACAGGTTCTTCGAATGGAACGTCACTTACGGTGATATCTACCCACTCGGTGTTCGCCAGCAGGTACAGTACTAATATTAAATTTATACCAAGTCTTCGGTTTGGTTTAGATCCGGTTTTATAGCTGCGGATCTCACATTTTTTTCCGGTTTAGGGTATTCTGATCAACGGGCAGTTTCCGGGACCGGACATTCACTCCGTTACTAATGACAATCTCATCATTAACGTCTACAATAGCCTCGACGAACCTTTCCTCCTTTCATGGTAAATATCATTCTAAATCTAAACCATTTGCAAATCTGTTACAACGATACAATACTATTAGTTAAAAATAGATAATATAATTACTGTTAAACACTGAAGTCCGTCTTTGTCTGATTGATAGTAGTAGTTAGTCGGCCACTAGTTTTTATTGGTTCGTGAATAGTTTTTTTGCTTTTTTTAGTAATGACGTAAAAATAAAACGTGCTTGTAAGAAAAAGACAATGAAGTACGTAAGAATTTTTGTTTTGTCTACATTCATGTCGGACTCGGTCCACAAAATAAATGGCTTACCCACATACGACATAATTAGTTGGGTAATTAGGGTTAAATTCAACTAAAGACAGACTTTATTAAATAATTTCTGCATGGGGTGTTACAGTGACTTGTGAACTACATTTTCAGACATTTACTTGTGGGGAAGTGGTCCATCACCTTACCAAAGTATTAGCTGTATCCGCATCAATTCGATCTTAAAGCACACTTCTCCAGACAAGGCCTAGATCAACAATTCATAATACTTTTGGGGTTAAAAACTAATATTTTGAAAATAATAATTTTGAAGGAATGGAGTTCAACAGAGGAGGAACTCGTACGTGGATGGAGTGTACGGCACGACTTGCCCTATCCCGCCGGGACAGAACTACACTTACATTCTTCAAGTGAAGGATCAGATCGGAAGTTTCTACTACTTCCCTTCTCTCGCTTTCCACAAAGCCGCCGGTGGTTTTGGTGGCCTCCGTATCCTCAGCCGTCCTGGTATCCCAGTCCCTTTCGCTGACCCTGCCGGAGATTACACAGTTCTCATCGGAGACTGGTACAAATCTAACCACACGGTAAGTAATTATTGCGAGGTTGACCCTTCCACAAGGCAGGGCCTAACCTATTATGAATGTAAACATTTTTAGATTATTAAAAAGGGGTTTTTGATAAATATAATATAGCATTCATTCAAAAATAAATAAAAAGAGTAAATAAATAAATAAAAATTCGATAATTTGAATATCTTTGCGAAATAAGTATAATAACTCTTTAATATTTAGAGGTTTTGCTTCTTGTTCTTGTTTTAAAAAAATTTATGTGAGTTTTTTTATTTTGTTTCTGTAGGATTTGAAGGCACAGCTTGATAGTGGTAGGAAGCTTCCTTTACCAGATGGTATCCTCATCAACGGCCGTGGAAGTGGTGCCACTCTCAATGTTGAACAAGGCAAGACATACAGGTTGAGAATATCCAATATAGGGCTACAACACTCTCTCAACTTCCGCATTCAGAACCACAAGATGAAAGTGGTTGAAGTGGAAGGGACTCACACTCTTCAGACTACTTTCTCTTCTCTCGATGTTCACGTTGGTCAGTCTTACTCGGTTCTTGTGACCGCCGACCAGCCTGCACAGGATTATTACGTGGTGGTCTCTTCTAGGTTTACCTCGGATGTCTTGACCACCACTGGTGTTCTCCGTTACAGTGGTTCTGCTGGTGGTGTGTCTGGACCTATTCCTGGTGGACCAACCGTACAAATAGACTGGTCTTTGAACCAGGCTCGAGCCATCAGGTACCTTACTTGCTGGACAAGAAATCTTGATTCTTGGCTTTTTATCTAAATATGTTATTATGTTTTTGTGTTTTAGAACTAACCTTACGGCGAGTGGACCAAGGCCAAACCCACAAGGATCATACCACTACGGTATGATAAACACCACAAGAACTATCAGACTCGCTAGCTCTGCTGGTCAAGTCAATGGGAAGCAACGATACGCTGTGAACAGTGTATCGTTTAATCCGGCAGACACTCCTCTGAAACTCGCGGACTACTTCAAGATCGACGGTGTTTACAGAGTTGGAAGCATACAGAGCCAACCCACTGGTGGAGGAATCTACCTCGACACGTCTGTTATGCAGACCGATTACAGAACCTTTATTGAGATTGTGTTCGAAAACTCTGAGGATATTGTCCAGAGTTGGCATCTTGACGGTTACTCTTTCTGGGTTGTTGGGTAAGTGTCTTTCTTTTATACCTTAAACTATAATATATCATTGTGTCAAAAAAAAAAACTATAATATATCCATGGAAAACACAATAATATATTATTTTGTTATATTTTACATGGTATGGTGATATTCTCGACCTCCCAATATAAACTGGACTAACGTCATTTTGTGATATAGGATGGACGGTGGGCAATGGACTCCTGATAGTAGGAACGAGTACAATCTACGTGATGCAGTAGCTCGCTGCACCGTTCAGGTAAACTTACAGTAAAAGCTAGTAATTTAAGCATGTTTTTGACAAAATGTGAACCATTGGATTCATCTTTTTTTATTGATCTATAGGTGTATCCGAGTTCATGGACGGCTATATACATTGCACTGGACAACGTAGGGATGTGGAATCTAAGGTCCGAGTTTTGGGCAAGGCAATACTTAGGACAACAGTTCTATCTACGTGTCTACACAACTTCCACTTCTCTTAGGGATGAGTACCCAATCCCCAAGAACGCTCTTCTTTGCGGTAGAGCTAGTGGTCGTAGCACCAGACCGCTTTGAATTGTGGAGAGATAAGAGAGATGGTCAACCAAACCAGCTGATTCGTTCTCGATGAGTGTTTTCTTGTTTTATTCATTCTTCATTTTGCTAATGAATGGAAGAGTTGTTGTCAAATCATTATGTCAGTTTGTAACGATCTCAGCTCGAGGTCTCAATTCTTATTCTTTCTTTTTATATAAAAAATAACTTTGGAGGGAAACTTTATTTGATATAGTTATATAGTTCTATTTCTATCATAAGCCTTACTAGCGTAGTATATTACATTTTGTTTAACAAGCCAAGACAAGAATACAATCTAAATAGTGCAGGATAAGTATCAAATGAGCAGATAACATACAATAGTAGCGTGACCACTAGACTAATAACCACTAGACTAAATGCTCAGTGATATGAGAATAACAGATTACGTTTACGACTAAAACCTATACGTTGTTCTTTTCCTCTGCTTTGTCTGAATGAGTGAGGCAGAGAAATTTACAATGATGCATATAACGCAATAGATAATTTTGAAAATATTAAATACTATCTTCGAGTAAAGTGTATCGGGATTTGAATTTCCAGTGGTCACATAAAACGACACCGTTCGAATATCATTTTTATTGTTAACTGTCTTATCTAAAAATCATTGAGCACAAAAGAGCATTAATCAGGTAAGTCTACACACGGAAGCTAAACTCTGATCCTGATCGGCGGAGAAGATGGCGAGTAGCGATTCTGAATTCAACCCCGATCTGCTCCTCGCTCACAAGCTTCCCGAGGTTTGTTTCCGTTTCACTTTCTTTTATACGATCGAGACGGAGCTTGATCCTTGTAAATCTCACTTTCTTCTTTTGATCGCAGACGCGTTCCACCTACAACGAAAGGTTTGCATCTTCTTTCTCTGTGTGTTTTGTATTGGTGATGGATCATAGATGATTGAGAAAACTCGATTGCGCCAATTGCTATTTGGACTTTGAGATAGTTAAGAGGAACAGAGAGATCTATTGATTTTGATTGCTTGTGGTGGTTAATTAAAAATAGAGATGTAGCAATCTATGCTTTGGGAGTAGGAGCTTGTGGCCAAGATGCTGTTGATTCCGTTGAGCTCAAGTTTGTCTATCACGAGAACGGCCAGGAACATGTCCAGGTATCTATTAGCGTATATGATAGTATGGTTCAATGTTGGTTCATTGGTTAATTGTGAAATGGTGATTGAGTCTGTAAACCGGATTAAACCGGAGTCTAGTTACTACAGTATATAAAGAACGTTGTGACAGAAAGATCAATAACAGTAAAGCATTTCATCATTTTGACTTCTGTCTTCTTGAGCTTTGCTATTAGCATCATTGCTTTTCTTGAGTTAATAGATGTTACTTGCTATAATTTGTATAGGTTCTACCAACTTTTGTTTCACTGTTTTCACTTGGATCTCTTACTGATGGACTGGATTTGCCAGGTTTTAAGTAAGCTGTTTTTTTGTTTTGTTTTTTTTTTGAGGTTTTGCATCGTAATATAAGACATGATGATGATGTTGTTTTGGTGTATCTTGTATGTAAGGTATGATCCTAGTCTCCTGTTGCATGGACAGCAGTACATTGAAGTATACAGGCCATTACCTTCCAAGGCTTCTGTAAGTATATTACCGCCCTTGTATATATACACACATGACTTGTATAAATAAGTTCTGTGATTCTTCCCTCATCTTCAGGATTTTTATTTGTTCACTGGTACTCTAGTAACATTGGTTTCAGGGGTTGTGAGAGATTCTATACCAGGCTTCTTCTATTTTCCAAAGTAGCATATGCATATGCTTCATTTTTCTGATTGAAGTTTTTTTTTAACGCAGTTAATTAACAAAGTAAGCCTAGCTGGATTGCAGGACAAAGGTATTATCCACTAGTGTTTTTGGTTTGTGCGTCACCTTTACTTAGCCAGTTAGCCCTAACTTCGAGAGAAAATGAGATTCTTTGGTTATGCATTCAGCATTGAGAATAGTAGATTTAAGGCTTTTTGAGTCAATCTTTTGTATTCTCTCTCTCTCTCTCTCCTGACGATCTTATAGGTAAAGCAGCTATCCTTGAAATAGAAACCAGAAGTTACGAGCAAGGTTCAGATGAACTGTTATGCATGAATCGGTAATGATGTATCTAGAAGCACCCTTTTTTTTCCTGGGAGTTTTAGCTTCGAAACTCGGGAACTAATTTGGGACCTTAATTCCGCAGGACGACTGTGTTTTTACGAGGAGCTGGGGGTTTCTCAAATTCATCTCAGCCATTTTCTTACAAAAACTATCCAAGTAACCAGGGCTTAGCTGTGAAAATCCCCCAAACACAACCCTCCGCAGTGTGCGAAGAGCGCACCCAACCATCACAGGCAAGTTGATAGTGTAAAAATCTTGTTTGCATTAGTTTTGTTCATTGAGGTTTACTTTGCTAACTCCTGTACATTTATATTTATCTGCAGGCATTGCTCTATAGGCTCTCTGGTGACTATAACCCTTTGCATTCAGATCCAAACGTTGCAAAACGTGCCGGGTTAGTTAACCACTTCTTTAGCTACTAATTCAGATCAGTTTAAGTTTATGTATACTCGCAACTGACACCTGTTTCTTCGACTTATGCTGAATGAAGATTCCCACGCCCGATATTGCATGGACTTTGTACGCTCGGGTTTGCAATAAAGGCAATCATCAAGTGTATATGCAACGGTGACCCAAGTGCTGTCAAAACCATATCTGGAAGATTCCTCGCGACTGTTTTCCCTGGTGAAACTCTGATAACCGAGATGTGGCTCCAAGGCTTGAGGTAGAGTTTTGCTCTCTCTCTCTCTCTCTCACATGTATTGTTCTATATCACAAAAGCAAAAGCTGAACTTAGCTTTCCATGTATTTACAGGGTTATATATCAGACCAAAGTGAAGGAAAGGAACAAAGCTGTGTTATCTGGTTATGTTGATATTCGTGGTTTGTCATCCTCTCTTTAAGAAGTTTCCTCTCCTAAGTTGTCCTTCTAAGGACTGGCATACAGTTACACTTTAAAGACTCTTGAAGCTTGCTTGTTGGAAACAGCTATAAATAAATAGTACCTTTTTTGCATTCTTGATGTTTGTATCACGTGTTGGCTGTTGTAAATGTGGTGAAACAGAAGATGCAAATGTGCTCAATGAAGTAATAAACTTTGTTGACTTGGTCCATGTTCTTGGTAAATATCAAAAAGTCATAACAGACTCGTAAAGCCTGAACGAAAAGCTGAAAATTGTTAAAAGAACTGTTTAAATGTAACTCATACAAAATCCATTTTTGGACAGAACAAACAGAGAAAGATCTCTGGTGCCGGCAGGTAAGGAATTTGTGTTGTTTTACTCGGTCCATGGAGCATTCACCATCTTTGCCATGAACGAATAACGATCAGCCGCCTCATCAATCTGTTTAACATTTTCAAAATCAGTTAGCCATGGAAACTGTATGTTACATGATGTAAAAAACTAGGCATTGAGAATTCTGTCATTATTACCATCTTTTTGGTTGGGCGACCAGCTCCGTGGCCGGCCTTCACTTCTATACGACCAGTTATGGGGTTTGTCTGTGGGCTATTCTCTAAGCTTGTGCACAGCACGTGCTGCAACGTCTGCAACATGTATACGAGTTAACAATATGCATCGCAAACTCCTTAAGAAAAGAGTCAAAATCAAACGTTAAAAATAAAAGCATGTGGAAACGGACCGAAAGCAACTTCAATGAGTGAAGAGGCACGACTCTGTCATCGTGATCAGCTGTCAGTAACATGGTTGATGGGTACTGAACTAAAGTACCGGTTTGTTGCTCCCATGGCCTCTTCACATTATGTAGAGGCGAGTACCTTTTGTATTCACACCCAATTTGTAACTTTGTATCAGTATTGGGAGACATATCAGCATAACATCGAATAACATATATTTTAACCAAACTCACTTTATCAGCCAATGAAACTCCTCTTCATTCTCGGAGCAACCATAGTCAGTAGTCCAGGCATGGCCTATGCATGCATTACATCTCTTGAGTTATGAATATATTAAAGAACCAAAAAAGAGAGTGGAGATAACTGATCTCACCTATGGTAAACTTGTGAAACCGTAGCATATCCATGACGCCCACGTGAGCCAAAGCACAACCATAAAGGTCTGGTCTCTGCACAGAATTAAAACCTTAACTCTAAGTGTGCCAACTAAACGAAATGATCAGCTTTCTATGCATCTGTGTAGACTTACCTGATTAATGCAAGCGCCGATCAGGAGTCCACCATTACTGCCGCCTTCGATACACAGCTTGCTGGGTTGTGTATAACCAGCGGACACGAGATACTCTGCCCCAGATATGAAGTCATCAAAGCAGTTCTGCTTGTTGGCAAGTGATCCCGCTTTGTGCCATTCCTCACCATACTCCCCACCACCTCGAATGTTTGCAATGCAGAAAACAGCACCGAGATGCTTGCTAAGCACAATGCGACTTGCGCTGAAAGATGGTGTTATGCTTATGTTAAAACCACCATATGCATAGAGTAAACATGGGTGTGATCCATCTAGCTTGATATCTTTTTTCGCCACAATGAACATTGGTATCTTCGTTCCATCCTTGCTGGGATAGAAGACCTATGAACAGGACCAAAAGCAACTCTTAACATACGCACAGCAAAAATAATTATGTAAGAAATAGGACGATGCTACAAGAAAATGTGTTACCTGAGTGGCTTGAAACGCCTCCCTGTCAAATCCGGGTACAGCGACCTCTCGGAATACCTTAACCTCTGGAGCTTCGTTGGCTAAGTCACACTTGTAAATCACACCGGGAGTGAGGAAGCTAGTAAAGCTAAAGAAGAACGTATTGTCTTTGCGCCGAGCAGAAACATCAGATACTGAACCAATATCTAGAGGTAATTGGTGAAGCAAAGAGCCAGATTTCATGTCCCTAATTTGCAGAATGTGCTTAACATCGCTCATATAGCATGTGACCAGTTGATTCCCATTGACTGCACAAGCCGACGCTAAGACATCCTTTTCATGTTCTCCAACAACATCAGTCCAGCTGTTTGGTTCCTTCAGATCAACCCGGACTAATTTGTACTTAGGCGCATCTTTATTTGTCAGGAAAGTAAACAGTGTCTCATCATTTGAGATAACATTATATTGTGCGTCAAGTGTGTCAACAAGCTTAATGAACGGAAGAAAACTGCTGCTTCCTCTGAAACTTTCAAGACCTCCAGAAAGTGAAGACAGATCGCAGTAGTACAATTTGTTGACAGGGTCACAACCCTCTTCAATGGTCATGATTAGAAACTGCATGAAGGTACAACATGATGATATATAAATGGGAGCCAAAAACTAACAACTGAAGTTCTGGATAAAAATAACTGATAAATAATACAGAACCAATAGGAAAAAGTGAGTTTAAGAGCTTAATCAAAAGTTAAAGAACCCAAGATAAGAACCGCTTGTGTTACCTTCCCATCGTCAGTGACTTCAACTCCGAACATATACTTGGGATTCTCAGAATCTCTCCAGCACAAGATATCTTGAGACTGATCTGTCCCAATGAAATGGTAATACAGCTCATGATACAGGTTGGAGTTAGTCTCAGTCCCAGCATCAATATCCTCTCCATCCCTGCAGAAGAAAAACAAATCAGACGCGCAGAGCAGCAAAACTACTTGAACTATACTAAAAGGCTTCTTCCAACACATCTTGTCCAGAAATAAAGTATTATATAGTGAATTACTTGGGGGCAGGGTAGCGACCATAGAAAAATCCTTTACTATCGTGCGTCCATGTAATCCCACTGAACTTAACCTGTTAAACAAAAGGATCAATAAAATATATCACACTATTGTTGGTCGAACTTTAATGATCAATACCACTAATCAGTACCGGCTTAATCACCATACCCACGATAAAGTATCAGGCTCCACTTTCTTATCTTCAATCTTGATCAGCTTAATCGTCACCCAGTCACTACCACTAGAACTAAGACCATAGGCCAAGTACTTAGCATCCTCGCTAACAGAAAAGGTGTTTAACGCCACAGTTCCATCATCACTAAGAGTGTTCGGATCAAGCAAAACTTCCGGCTCAGCGTCCAAATCATCCTGATCACAATAGCAATCAAAGTCAATGAGAAAACGAAGCTCAAGCTAAATGCCTATGTACTAATGATACAGAGCTCAACAAAGCACCTGCATATACAACACATCCTGGGCTTGTAAACCAGTGTTGTGGAAGTAAAAGTACTTATCCCCTCTCCTGAACGGCGACTCGTAGCGCGGGTGATCAAACAGAGCCGTTATATTCTCACGAAGCTTCCCCTTCGTTTCGCACTTGGCAAGCACGGAATCAGTCAGTTTCACTTGGCTATCGACGAACTCCTTCACTTCTTCAGCATCAGGATCCTCTAACCTATCGAATCACACAATCCATAACGAATCCAGGTATCATCAATCTCAAAGTCAAAATCCAAAAATGTGATTCAAAATCTCACAAACCTAAACGAATGCAGCCAGGTGAGAGCGAAACGCTTACCAACGATACGGATCTGTGATTTTGACGCCGTGATAATCCTCGACGACGGAATCATCGCGCCGAGCTGAAGGATAGTGTAGTAGCTCGCCTAGCACCGAAGAAGATCCCATGATCGCTGAGCTGGGACGGGAAGAAGAAGGCGACGAGCAATAACGACGAGAATTAGACACGCGTCGATTGGAGAAGGCTTCGTTGAGGAGGAGAAGAGAAGAAGAAGAAGATTTGCGTAAGATATTTATATGGAGGCGGCGCGTGAAGCGGAAATGGATTGCTGGGACTGTTACAAACGCGAGAATCTGAGAACGCGCGTGATGTGCAAACGCATTCAGCATCGGTCTTCTCTAGATTGATGCATAGGATGATGTGGAACTATATTTAAAAAGGCTTTAGTAGAACCCAAGGCCCATATTTACAACGACAAGGTGATATTAAGCTTGAGTCCATTATATAAAAGCCCATTAACACTCGTTTTTTTTGTGTTGAAACATGTAAACACTGGTGACACAGACTTTTCACCGTTTAGGCTTAACAGTAGGTTTTGGACTACCGCAATTTGTTTTCTTGTTTTTTGCATTAAATACTGTTCACGCAGTTTGCAGAAGACTAATCATACTCTACACGATAGACTCCCACATAGAAAGCAACTAATGGAGTCTTTGCGATTTGACTGAACGAGAGAATAGTAATATAATACTACTAATAACTTTGACCTACGTAACGGGAACGGTGAAACGGACTATAGCGTCACAGGAAATCGCGAGTCACGCGCGCATAGCTACGAAGCGTAGATATAATAAAGTTGGAAAAAAAAAAAAAAGTTGGAGATTGCCTTGAAAGGATGATTTAAATGGAACTGACACAGTTCCAATGATGAGGCTACTAGGGAAAGGTTTAGCTGAACTGTAAATTTTTCATTTATTATTTTCAATAGTATTTTTAAATTAAAGGTAAAGTATTGCTGGGTTTTTCCCTCATTAGCCCAAGACCCAAGAAGCCCAAAAAGAAGAAGAAATATCTAGAGAAAAATGGAGAAGGATGAAGAAGTGTGTAGAAAAGGAAGTGTGTAGAAGATGAAGTGTGTAGAAGATGAAGTGTGTAGAAGATGAAGTGTGTAGAAGATGAAGTGTGTAGAAGATGAAGTGTGTAGAAGATGAAGTGTGTAGAAGATGAAGTGTGTAGAAGATGAAGTGTGTAGAAGATGAAGTGTGTAGAAGATGAAGTGTGTAGAAGATGAAGTGTGTAGAAGATGAAGTGTGTAGAAGATGAAGTGTGTAGAAGATGAAGTGTGTAGAAGATGAAGTGTGTAGAAGATGAAGTGTGTAGAAGATGAAGTGTGTAGAAGATGAAGTGTGTAGAAGATGAAGTGTGTAGAAGATGAAGTGTGTAGAAGATGAAGTGTGTAGAAGATGAAGTGTGTAGAAGATGAAGTGTGTAGAAGATGAAGTGTGTAGAAGATGAAGTGTGTAGAACTAACTTGTAGTCTCCACTTACTAGTATAAATAGGGGTGCTTAGCACCATTTGTAATCATCCAAGAATCAAGAAAACAAAGAGAGAAAACATTTGTAAGAGAGAGTTCTCAAAACAAAATCTTTGTAAACC
>NC_027753.1:37784778-37840837 GCF_000695525.1 Brassica oleracea var. oleracea | reverse complement strand
AAGAAGAAGAAATATCTAGAGAAAAATGGAGAAGGATGAAGAAGTGTGTAGAAAAGGAAGTGTGTAGAAGATGAAGTGTGTAGAAGATGAAGTGTGTAGAACTAACTTGTAGTCTCCACTTACTAGTATAAATAGGGGTGCTTAGCACCATTTGTAATCATCCAAGAATCAAGAAAACAAAGAGAGAAAACATTTGTAAGAGAGAGTTCTCAAAACAAAATCTTTGTAAACCTTTTCCTAAATATAAAGAGTCTTTTTTCTTAAATCTTTTAGTTGTCTAATCCCATCTTCATCTCATCGATATTGGGTAATATTCCCAACAAGTATATAAATAAATAAAATATAGTATTCCTTATTTAATCTGTAGAACCGTAGGCACGTCGAAGACGTCGTGCATTATACATGTCTACTCAGTCACGTAAAGTCGTATTACCCATCCATAGGTTAGTTTGCCTGCGTAAAGATTCAAAAAAAAACACAGAAATAAAACACCATGTAATATATATATATATATATATATATATATATATATATATAACTCGGATCATTTGGTTGATTTCATCTCATCCTTCATTAAAACAGCTAACTTCTTGGTTAATCTGATGCCATCGATAATTGCAAAACAGTTTCGAACCATCTAAAACCTAATTAATAAAAAAAATTCCATTAAGGAGATAAATTTATAGGATTTTCGACTCATTTTCGTTTTATAAGTTGATGACTACAATGCAAGGAGAAATAAGAAAGTATAAAGACAATCTATTTTGGATTAGCAACAAAAACCTTTTTTTCAAAACAATTAAAAGACTACAATATCGCAGAGCCTAAATACCTCGTAAATACTCATCAGAATGTTAAGATTCAACATATATTATCATCACATATCTGTATATACATTCCAACTTACAAAAGAAAACAAACGATAGCTATTTTACATATATATATATACATTCCAACTTACAAAAGAAAACAACGATAACTATTTTAAGTTTGAACTTGGTTTTTCTCCAACCATGTTAACAGATTAAACATTACCATCACACAACATAGAAACATGCAATTTTACATATAAACACTAGTTACCAGTTAAATATAGATTCCAACTTCAAGAAAACAAGACATCATAATAACATTGTGTGGGCTTCAAAAACATAAAAAGGTAGAGCAAATTCTCCTTTTCCATCACAACAATATTCTCATATTATCTCAAATCGAGTAATGGGTCCTCTTTTTAATGATTTTACCTTTTCCTGGATGATGTAAACAACGTGATAAATCTTACAAACCCAACAAAAGATTGGAGCACTCTCCAGTCTAAACGACAAAGGCAAGCAAAAAAAAAAGACCTCCGAGAGATCAATCAACTCAAAGGAAATAGGGAATGTGTAAAAATGACTTCATCGAACAAAAGAAGTGACGGTCACATATAATAAGGTTAAGTGAATTAGAGATAATACCATTTTTCTTCAAACTCTGGTCTTAGTGATCTTGATTACCATGATGAGCCAATGTACTATCTTGAATACATCAAATCATGAGGGGTTTTACAAAGAAACCCTAACAGATCTCTATTGGCAGTATGCCCACCTCCTCTCACAAAACACAACGTGGTTACGTACACTTATACACAAATATATTCAGAAAGGAGGTGGACAGAATGCCAAAGAACTCTGTAAGAAATTCTTTTGTCAAACCCACATGATCAAAAAGGTTACCGATCCAAACTTTACCTTTTATATACGGCAAGGAGCAAAAAGTGTTTCAACATAAAAGAAGAGAACAAAAGATAAAGCAAAAACCTAGATCGATAGAACAATAGTGAGAGAGTATTTATGAGGTAGAGAAAGAAGCAGATGGTTTCTTTTAATGATACTATGATAGTATATGTAGAATTGTTGTATAGCAAGAAACTGTGACCAAAAAAAAAAAAAAAAGTTGTATAGCAAGAAATTTATGAACTGATAAATATTTTATTAAGAAAAAAAAAAAAAAACCAAACCCTAGAATCTGTTGTCACAAAGCTACGGAGAAGATCGAACAACAGACGTCTCGAAAGCTGGAAACTATATGGATGGGTTTAATCAAAAAGGTGAGGAGATCAGTTTAAAGATTCAGATTCGAAAAGACATAAGATCTAACAACTATGAACAGAAAAACAGTGAAGGGAGAGAGAGAGAGATGCTATATACGAAGAAGATATCATGAAAACAGAAACCTAATACTATAAGCTAAACAAATTTCTATGGATTTTTGTTTTACTTTTCTTTTGGTTGTTTCTCTCTCTTTTTTTAATGACAAAAGAAACTACGGGGTTCTCTTTTATGCATACGGCTTACCGTTCGTTTTCTTCTTCCTTTTCATACTTTTTGTCCGGACCACAAGTTAAATGGCACCACGCTTTCTAGCTGACTATGGTTATTAATTTATAATGCCACTGAACTGACAAAATATAATTAAGAAGTTACAAACTGGATAACAAAATTATAATCGTAAAGAAGATAGTCAAATGTTACAAGCAAATTTAGAATAACGAGTCACAACCTTGTTGTAGAACACACAAAATTGTCAACGAGAGTCCAAGTTTAATAACTCTTTAACTCATTTGAGTCCCGATATTAATAGGGTAGTTGCGTGCGTCCATAACAATCATTGAATAATTTTTTATCAAAATTTCGAGGATAGGAGTTGTTTGATTCGATAAATGGTCCGACCTACAAGCTTGGTATCTTTTCTTCCCAACTCTCATCCGAACTTGGACATATTACGACCCATACCAAATTAATAGGAAGCTAATAGAAAGAGAGAGATAAAGAGAGTTTAGCTTCTTGTGATTTTCAAAACATTTTGAATTTATACAAATTGTTTTGTTTATACTTTATACCATGTATATATGGAAACTTTAAAATTAAGAAATACTACAAAAGAGAAGTAATTGTTTTAAAGTACTCGTATTATATTATATTCTTGAGATATGAGAATCATGTAAGATTAACAAAGCTCTGACTTCTGTGTGAGGCAACTTCCAACTGATGGGTCCATTTACTACTCCACCATGGAGTGGATTGCAGAATCCTAGGCTCATCTAAATACTTCCACAGATTTTAGAAATAAGATAATTTCCTTTTAACCTAGTAATTAACCATGATACGCTAATTACTCCATAAAGTATTCAAGAATAAGGTCCATCCCTGTTTGTTTTCTTACTTCAAATGACGAAAAAATACAATTAAAATGACATCATTTCATAATTTATTATAAGATCATATTTTCCCTTCTGTCGTTTGATATGTCGCACTCATCACTCCCACAACCTGCAAAGTTTCTCATTTATTCCTTGTGACAATTTGTTTTGAAATCTTGTTTTCTTCTTATTTTATTCACTGGTTACAGTATTTTCTTAATAAACGGAACACACTCCAGTAAAATTAACTTTTTATTAGAAGTATGGATGAGTAAACATTGCATGCCTTGCGTGCATTAACTGCAACAACTCATAATTTTCCCCACTATTTATTGCCTCAAAATCTACCACTCCACCCAAACAGGTCTCTCCATTAAATTCCCACATCTTACTAACTTTCCATCAACATTTTTAAATCACGGAACCGAACCATCATACATTAAACCACATTTCAGTAGATAATAATGACATGTTGATTTAGTTGGATTTTATTCATTTCTTTGAGGAATGCAAGTCGTATACGTTTGTAATATCTTGTTGCCTAGTCACTAATAAAATCATTGTAATTATATGAACTATATATATACAAAAGAAAGAAGCTGAATCTTCAAAGTTAGTCTGAACGGGTATAATACAGTTTTGTTGAAGAAGATATGAACCAGGTTGACCAACTAGGTTTCGTATTTGTTTTGTTTGAATTTGAATTAATCGGTAAAACGAAGTTAATACTCTTTCGACAAAATCGAGTTTATAAAGAATAAAAAGCAGAAAAATGAAACGTCGGGTTTGTGGAATAGTCAGTGACTCAGTGGTATGATTAATTTAAAACTATTTAAGAATTGTCTGATCACATGTACTCTCCATAACATGTACAAGCCATCGATCTATTTACACACGCTTTGATATTTTTAAAATTCATGACAAGACGAACATATACATACATGAATTTTCGGATATCGTGTCTAGAATAGTAAAGTATAACAGTGTCACAGTGTTTTTACAACAAAATACGATTTTGTAATATATACGATACACAGAGATATTTAAAAAAATGTTATTCATGCTTGATCGATCAACGATCAAAGTAAAAACGTTAATAGATTTTCAGATTAAAGGCATGAAAATGAGAACTCGACTGTCAAAAAACGTCAACACTTCTTTTGGTTTGCTTTTAGAAAGTTTTCTTTTGTACACCATCTTCGGGACATTCTCTTTATACAGCAAAAGTTATGGGGTCTATGTGTCCGAATGGAGGAGTGGGACAAGTGCAGTTCTCCTGCATATGCAGTTCTCCTGCATATGCAGTTCTCCCGCACTGCATTCACCATTTACTATTTTCTGTTTGTAAAAGCAGTTCAAGCGGGAGGTCTGCATGCAGTTCAATATTTTTTGTCTCATCCGCCAACATTTGGTAGTGTTGATCTGCTTTTTTTTTTATTGTCAATAAATAATTTTGTTACAACACATAACTTTAAAAATATATATATCTACTTTTATGAATACAATATTTTTATTTTATTTTATTTACAACTTTAACAATACAAAATTATCATTTTCTACTTATTATTTTTTGTCATATAATATTTAATTTTTATAAATAAGAAAATAAAAGAAGTATAAGTATCTTATAAAACATTTACAGGCATTTCGGCCGATCCTATAACATCTAAGATATTTGTTTAGATATCTAAGTGTCATTTTTATTGTTTTAATATATGATCTATAGTTTTGATCTGATTTTGTTATTCATAAGTTACAATAAATTATTTGATATGGTTCTCTTCTGCATGATCCACTTGATCTGCACTTGTCCTGCTTGATCTGCATGATCTGCTTGATCTGTCCTGCTTGAAGTGCTTCTACCATTCGAAACCTATATCATTTAGACGTTAGCTGCATGATGGGACTGCTTACAGACGGGACATTCTCGCTCTATCACATGCTCATCATCATCAACATCGTTTTCTCTGGTTAACAACTGCTTATTTTCTCATATCGTTTCATATATCTGCTTTATCAAAGTAGTAATGAGCCTTGTAGCTAGTCCATAACCATTAAACAAATAAGAAGAAAAATTAGTATAAGATCTTTTAACCCCCCGCATGTCACGTGAAGCCAGAATGGTGTTCATGATTGAATCGATTTTGTTCTTTATGCAGTTCCCAAGTTTTGAATATATTAAATATACACGATTGAAACAACATACAAAACTAGTCCAATATATAAGAAAATAAGTTGGAAAAGACTGTGTGCGGGGTCCAACCTCAAACGATAAGACATGATATGCTGCAAGGCAAAAAAGGGTATAGGGCTTTTGTTGTTAAAGTTTCAAAATAAGAATCATGAATTCCTATTACTATATAATATACACATCAGCTGTTTCTCGGCTCCTCTAGCGCTACTCTAGTGGCCACCAATAACTTGCGTATTATTATTTTGTATTTCTTTAACATTCTATTTTATCCTTTGGGTAGAATATATATACATCTATATGGTTTTGAGTCTTTTGACTAATAGCATAGAGTAAGTGTTTTTATCCTACTAACAAAACCCATTGCAATTTACATCATCATGTGCTTTTAAAATCAATTCTTTTGGGTATTATCTTGCAATTTGGACTCTTTTGGAAAACAAACACGAGTCAACCCAAAACACAATAGTGCTCACTTTATAAATTGAACATACGTAGATAACTTGTAACATATGGCGTCATGGAGACGTAGGTAACGGACATTATTTAAATAATTTAATTCAAGATAGAAAGTGAGTTTATTTTATATGGAGCCAGAACCTTCGAGACGAAGGGGAAGGTTTACTTGTGCCAGACGGCATAGCGATGACCACTTGTTGCTAGAGTCCACTCTCTACCAGAAGGACACCAAGAGGCGTCTCCAAGCTTCATGCACAGTTTCTCACCAACAATGGCTGCGTATAAGTTAGACTTTGCTTCCAAAATACGGATCGTTGACCTACTGTGAATATCCTGTCGCCTCCTAACGTCAATCTGTCAAATGAACAATAAGGAAAGAACAGAATGAAAATATCAGCTCGTGGTACTAAAGGTTAACCAGAGAGATTGAAGTGAAGTGAACAACATACCAGTTTGACAATCTGGTCATGAATCGAGCTTCCCCAATCATAGAAGTGGTCATAGAACACACATGGGATGCCTGGATGCGTAAGTATATATGCATAGCCCTACAAAGACACAAACACACATCTTTACCTCCATTAGGGAAAACTTGAAACGCAAGGAAGTGATTGTGTTTTTTTGGAGAACTTCTTTACCTCCATAATATGGTGTGAAGGGAAAGGCCAATGAGCCTGTGAGAGCAACCAAAAAAAAAAAGTAAGCAAACATGTGGACTCTGTTTATAAACCGAAGTGCATAGAATATATATTTATGTGACATAATAACCTGAGTAGAACCAGTGTCGTGGTTATCAAGGAAGGTGACAGATCTTGAAGGCCACCATCCCATTACTCCCGGCGGCTTCCCTTGTGCATCACGTAAACGCCAATACTGACCCATCACAGCTTCCTAAAGTATATCATCAAATGACATGTGAGATTCAACAAAATGAAGAAACTATGAATCATATACACAAGGAGCTGAAACGAACAATGCATATATACCTGCAGGATTCCTTTAGTGGTGAAGTCAAATGCAGCTGAACGCTGTCCCGTGGCATCAATCCAATTGATTATACGCTGTCTATGGCTATCTACAAAGAAGGAATAAAAACAATGTTATCATTCCAACAACAGTAAACACAAATGTTCAAGAAATGGTTAGCCGGTAATTAGACGTTTTTAGAAGGGATTATTGATCAGGCAGACGCGTAGACCGATTTTTAGAACACCTAAACCAACTTTAAAAATGGTTCAAGAAAAATTGTTTCGTTTAGACCCCATTTGACAGTCTAGACCGGTTTTTAGAACACTGGTAAAAACAGAGTTGTATTGACTGATCGAAACCACTTGTGAAAACATTTAAAACGGTATAAGAAGAAGAAAGAAGAAGAGTTATGAAAACCTTGATTATAGTCAAGACCATGACCATTGTAGTTACAAGAATCCCAACATTCACCAACCGAGAACAACGGTTTCGCTGCTCCAATGTATTCCTTCACATACTGAGCTGAATAGCTACACACAGTTTCGCATTTAAAAAAAAACTCCTCCACACAACAAACAAACAAACAAGATAATCAAAAACACCTTCCTTACCCTCTAGCAAAGTCAAAACGAAAGTCCTGAAACCCAACTGTATTACGCAGCCAACGAAGCCAACCGATAATATCTTTCCTAACAAAGTGTTGAGTGTGATCAACATTCGGAACTCCATTGAAATTATCTCCCGTGCTTCGGTTCCCCTAAATAAAATAAAAAACGTTTTTCCTTAAAAGCTCTAATGATTGTTAAAAAAAAAAAAACATGTGAAAGATGAATCATCATCATCATCATCATCATCACTGACTCACTTTTCCTCCGGTGCACGAAGTGACAGCGTGTTCATCCCACGGTAGCGAGCTCCCATCGTAGCGGTTATACGTTCCACCGTGTCCTCTCGTAGTGCCAATGCGATGGTTGATGACGATGTCAGCCATAGCTCTGACTTTGTACTGTTTCATCTTGCCAAGCAAGGATTTCAAGAGGTGCTCGGAGCCGTATGCTGAGTTTAGCGAGTAAAGGTCCTGTGGAAGGTAACCTTCTGGTGCAAGAGACTGAGATGGTGGTGGGAGCCACGCGGAAGTGAAGCCTGACTTTGAGATGTCTGGAACTTTTGCGTCCAAGTTTTTGTACCAGTTGTGTTTATGAGACTCCCAGTTATAAGCCTGAAACAGAGTTTTTCTCTTAGGATCCAAACCAAAAAAGATTGAACGTTTACTTAAGAGGATGAGCCACTGCAAGCTTACCTGGAGAATGACTTCTCTTCCATTACGCATAACCGCACCTGATAATATAGAGAAGCAAGAGACGTTATATATATAAGTTAATAACTTATAAACTCATGAACAAGGCTCAAAATCCTATATTAAATATTTGATGTTTAAGGTTAAATGGTTAATAATGAACATACCGATATCAGTTTGGTCATTGCATCCATCAAAGACCTGCAATTCATAGTAACATGCTTTTAAATAAATCAAGAAGAGATTGAACAACAACAAGTTTCAAAATAAAGTGTTAAATAGAAAGAAAGAAAACAAAAAGGGGCACTTACATTGTTATAGTAGCCCATGTCGAAACAGTGATTGACGCAACAGAAGGTTTCAAGTCTTCTTGCGATGATGTGCTTCTACAAAGTCCCTTAAAACAAACAATCCTCCTGCATATATATATAGATAGCCATTAGAGAGAAAGCGTGAAGTGATCGAACAGCTAAAAACGAATCAGAATAAAAAAAAATGTCAAAACAGTTTTTGGCCGCAAACACACAAAAACATAATTACTTTCTAAAAAAAAGGTGACAATGAAGAGGAAACAAACGGAGCAAAACCAAAGTTGAGAGGATTCGATTCCCGCGGAGAGGATTAAACAGATAGATAGATGATCCAGTTGCAGAATACAATACCTTCTTCTTAAAAAAAAAAAAAAAGGTTGAATCTTTTTTTCTGTTTTTTTTTAGTGGAGAATCTTCTTAAACCTCACAATATATTGACGATGTTTGTGTGTTTCTCTCTCTTTTCTTCCTCTGATTAGAAAATTCTAGACACGCGTTAACTCTTAAGATTACTTAAGAGTTAAGATCGTATTATTGTCACACGGACAAAGACTAGTTCATACTACTTTGTATATATATAGAGAGATGGTCTGAGAAAATGGTCGGTATTCGGTTTAATTCGGTTTGATTCGGTTCGGATCTTGTGGATTTTGAGTTTTGCCGGTTCTAGAAATATAGTGTTTCTTCAAAAGAAAAATCACATTATGACATTTTCCAACTGGAAAAGCATTAGATTCTCAACCTTATATGATTTGTCTCTAATTAGATGTTAAACAATCAAGAGAACCAGTAAATACTAACCACTTGTGAACTGCAAAATAGACATAAACGTACTATTACAAAGTATACTTCTACTGCCATATGGACAAGATCCTGATATATGTAAAACAGTGTTTTTTAAACATGACATAATAATTTTTGGATCACGGTTCAATATGGTTTAACTGGATCAAATATGGTTCAATAATCTGGTTTAATATATTTTATCAAATATAGTTCAATAATCTGGTTTAGTATATTTTTAATGTATAAATTTAAAAGTAATGTTAATCAATATGATACATAATCAAAATATAAATAAATTTATAACATTGTAAATATAAACTAGTTTTATGTTTATACGGACGGTTTATAGATTTTTGATAATTTTAAAGGTTTTACCAGTTTAATAACTCTAAGATCCAACTCGACTATTTAACCAGTTTATGGTAGAAATTGAACCGGGTCGGTCTGGTTCTAAAGTGAAGCGAAATCAAAGAACACACCACCGGCCATGAGAAACTAAGAAATGTCACAAACATATACAAATAAAAGTTTTTAAATTAACTCATTCTTCCTTTTTACTCTTCTCCTCCTCATCGTATATCCACGAGGTGAACACCAGCGGAACCACAACGCAGACCGCTTCTACCGCCAATCCACCAGCAAACCCCGAGTGATCATCAACCGTCACTTCCACAAACGACGCGAGAACGATCCCAAGATACCCGCTGACTATAAACGCGAGCGCAATGGCCGACATGACAAACGCCATGAGAGACCCTTCGCACCCGCGAGGACACAGCCTCGTCATCAACACCGTGAACGGCAGGTTCTTGAAATAAAACAAAGTCTCCAATATCCCCGAAACGAAGAGCACGTAGACAGAGTCCGCCACTCCCAAGTCTCTGTACACTCCTCTCACGAACAATAGGTCCGACACCACGAAGACAGCTATAGTTCCCTGAATGGCTGCGATCAGCTTCCTGGGAGAAGTCGTTTTAAGCCAACGGTTGTAAGCAACTCCCCAAAGAAGCATCGCAACCTGACCAACAACCTTGGATATTCCTAACAATGACGCGTCCATGTTCAAGATCTTCGTCTGGTAAAAGAACATCGTCCCTGTAAGAACAGGAACCAGAGCGGTGGACAACGCCATCCACGCTATGGAGTAAGAGATCTCCGGCTTCCTCAGCACGCGCGAAAGGTCAGAGACATGGCTCTTGATACCACCACCACCACCAGAAGGAGAATGATTCTCCGGAAGGTTTAGAGATTTTTCTCTGATGTTTAAAGTTACCAAGAACTGAAGAAGAGCTAAGAGGCCGAACACTAGAAACGTCGACTGAGAGGAAAACGTTTTGATAGCGATTCCACCTAAGAGGTTCCCAAGGATCCCACCGAGAGAAGAAGCCATCCAAACGAACGAAGGCAGCTCACCCGAAGAAGCGCTCTTTCGCTTTCCGGCCTCGGCGACGATAGCATCGTTAGCTACTTCTACAACCGAAGCGCCGAGGTTACTAAGGAGAAGATAGAGCGATAAAGCTAATATCGACACGTTCGATCTCGCCAAGAAAGCTATCGCAAGCCATGAGACTGCTTGTAGCAACGCTGCAAAACAGAGAAAAAAAAAACATAAAACGACACCGTTTAAAGAATCAAACCACTTGAGTCAAAGTGATCGGTGTTGAATTAGTATATTTCATTTACCTCCAAAAGCGATGTAAGGGACACGGTGCTGGCCAAAGAAGTAGACAGCGTCCGAAACGACGCCGTATATTGGTTTAGCGACCATTGGGAGATTAGCGGAGTTCTGGAGAAGCTGTAACACTGAAGGATTGACGCGGAGCTCGTCGGTGAGGAAGAAATTGGCTCCGAGCCATGGGAAGCCTCTGAATCCTTGAACGAAGAAGCCGAAACCTAGCAGCCATCTGATGCGACGAGATCCTCCTCCGTCGCTGCTCATCTGGATGAAAGAAGGAGTCGGCAAGCTTGTTTAGAGAGTTTAAGATTCAAAGAAGAAAGATACCGACAGCGAAATGATCATTACCAGAGCAGAGCAAGACAAGGTATGTATATGTCTTTTTAGGTTTTTTATTTTATTATTTTGCTGTATCAAATCTCCTTCCAGCTGTAAAGCCTGTAACTAAAAATCATAGGCCCAACAGGCCCAGTTAAAGGGTTTAGGAGAAAACGGCGTCGTAATAACCTCGGATTTCAGAAATGTTTTTGGGCTTTAGCGATGAAGCTCATATCTAAACTAAAATTAAAAGCCCAATTAAAAGGAGTTTGAGACTAAACGGCGTCGTAGCCATCTTGTCCACGGTCGTCGTCGTCTAGGGTTTTGAGCATTACCGTAGCAGCAGAGGAAGTCTGGAACCATGGAGGCGTTCGATGGCTTCTCGTCACTAAAGATATAGACTTTGGATCCCGATCGAGAGCCAAGAACCATTAGAAGCTCAAAATGTCAACCACCATCACCGCCGGCGACGTTACAGACTTCTCCGGCGGCGGAGAAGAACGGAGAAAAGTCGCTATAATCTTAGCGTTTTGCGGCGTGGGTTATCTAGGGATGCAAAGGAACCCCGGCGCGAAAACCATAGAAGGCGAGCTCGAAGAAGCTCTGTTTCGCGCCGGATCTGTAACGGAGACCGATCGTGGCAAGCCGAAGCAGTACGACTTCACGCGGTGCGCGCGGACCGATAAAGGAGTGAGCGCCGTGGGACAAGTCGTCTCCGGTCGATTCCACGTTGACCCTCCTGGGTTTGTGGATCGGCTCAACGCTAATCTCCCTGATCAGATTAGGGTTTTTGGTTACAGGCGTGTTCCAGAGAAGTTTAGCTCCAAGAAGTTCTGTGATCGGAGGAGGTATGTGTATCTGCTCCCCGTGTTTGCTCTTGATCCGTTCACGCATCGTGATAGAGAAGCGGTGATGGCTAGTTTGGGTTCTGGAGAGGAGTATGTGAAGTGTTTCGAGTGTTCTGAGAGAGGGCGTAAGAACAAGATCACTGGTGTTGTGGGCAAGTTGAAAGGTGATAGCTTTGACGCTAAGTCATTGGATGTTCGGTCAGACATTACGTCGAACAGCTTGAGTGCGTTGAGAACTGATGTAAAGAGTAAGTTTTGTTACGGTGAAGAAGAGAAGGAGAGGTTTAATAGGATACTGAGTTATTATGTTGGGTCGTATAATTTTCATAATTTCACTACTAGGATAAAGGCTGATGATCCAGCTGCGAATCGTTCCATCATCTCCTTCACTGCAAACACTGTTATTAGTCTTGATGGGATTGACTTTATCAAGTGTGAAGTATTGGGACAAAGCTTCATGCTTCATCAGATTCGGAAGATGATGGGTCTTGCTGTTGCTATCATGAGGAACTGTGCTCCTGAGTCACTTATCGAGACTGCTTTCAGCAAGTAAGCTTCTTCTTTCTTCTAATGGTTTTAAGCTTGTAGGTGTTGATTCTAATATTTCACTTATGTAACCAGAGATGTGAATATAACTGTACCAATGGCGCCAGAAGTAGGACTTTACTTGGATGAATGCTTCTTCACGGCTTATAACAACACACAATTTGAAGATGGGCATGAGGAAGTGTCGATGGAAGCATACAAGGAAGAAGCTGAAGCCTTTAAATTGAAGCATATATATTCTCATATAGGCTCTGCTGAGCGAAGATATGGATCTGTAGCTCTTTGGTTGCATTCCTTGAACTATAGAAACTATCCTGACCTAAACTATGGCAGAAATGGACACAACACAGAACCAGTTCTTGTCTACAAGACTGTTGGCGAGGCCCAAGAAACAACAGAGCCAGAGCAAAATGATGAAAACTCTCAAGTCAAGACCTCCAAAGACACCATTACTGTAGTAGCTTAACTAATCTCAGGGTTTGTTAGAAGAGTCATCACTGTTTGTGTTTATGAGTTTTTTTCAACAATTTTGGTTAACGATTCCTGTAACTTTTATATCAAAATGCTTTTTTCACAAATGCTTTATACGATCCTCAATGGCATTATTATATAAAGATTTACTTTTATTATAGAACATAGAATTTTATTTGAAGTTTAAAGATGGAGAGGAAGAAACGTGGGAACGAATCTACAGGCAGAGACGTGACGTTACATATGAGCAGAACAATAAAATCCCCTATACGCACGTCAGCCTCTCTCTCCGAACCATAAGGCCCATTACTTCTTTTTTTTTACCATTTTATCTTTTTTAGTTATAATTAAATTGTTATTTAGGGTAAATAAAATGTCAGACTTCGTTTGAACCGATGAGTTTTAGGGTGTGACTCCTATCTTCGTCTGCACTAATAAGTACTACTACTTTATAACTTTCGCTTACCAATGCATGTCAATACTCAACAGTGACAAATTTTCAATTTTAAATACCAACAAAACTTTAATTCTCCCGTTTCAAATATTAAAATATAAAATATTTTCACTTTTCTATATCCCTCAAACTTTATAAAAAATATGTAACCAGATACATTTTACTGCTTTTATTTATTTGTTAGATTTCTTTTTAAGTTTTTGAAAAAGTTGAACTTTTTATCTAATGTGTATTTTAAGCAGAAACATTATATATTTTGAAATGAAAGAGTATTTAAGATATTATGAGTTATAGATGCCTCACCTAGATATTTTTTGTACTTTTTATTGTAAAGTATCATGTGTATAAAGTGCATAGGTTCTATTTCAATATTCGTATATATCAAATCTCACATAGATGGTCAATTTAAAAGAATTTTCCCATGATTTTATAACGCACATATTTATTTTGAAAAATGTTAAAAATGTAAGAATTTAATAAACTTTGTTGAAAAATGCAAGAAGGTGTATACTTTCATGTATTTTTTTTGGTCAAAACTTTCATGTAATTAAGACGCAAGTGATTTGAACTTTTCTTGAATTATTGATTACGTTGGAAAGAGAAAGATGTGACTAAATTCGACTGCTCGTAGTTGAAGTGTAATAATATCAGTATTTATAATAACTGTGAAAAAGTAATTAATACATATAAGCTAGCATCAGACAAATCATCATTCAAAACGCCTCGAAAATAAGAACAAAAAGTTTTTTTTTTGGGCAAAGAACAAAAAGTTTGAAAGCAAATATATAAACTACAAAAAGTATATATAATTTTAATTTCCATTATAACTTTGTGATATATATTAAACACACACATAAAATAAAGAAAATGACAAATCCTCACGTCCGTTACTTTTTAATCCTTAGCTAGCAAAATTTTTTAATTTATATTTCTTTCGGTTTATATTTCTTTCGGATTTAATCACAAATCTTATCTTCAGTTGTTATCTTTCTCTTCTTTCCTTAAACCAAAACCAAATAAGAGAGACCAGACAATTTAAAAAAAAAAAACAATATTCTCTTCTCTCTCAAACTATGTCATCTGGAAATGAATCGACGCCGTCTCAGGCGACGATAGAAACGACTGCGACGTCTCCGGCGAAGGTTAAAGAGTACCCGGAACCTTTGGCTTCACATGAAGATGTTGTTAAAGATCTTTCTCTCTTCTGGGATACTCTCAGGCGGTTTCACTCCATACTAGCCACCAAATTCATGTAACCATTCTTTTTCTTACTTTTATGTAGTTTTTTTTATCATCAACTTTACTTATTTTATATACGTTTTTTTAATAAAATGATTTATTCAAGGATCCCTGTGATTGGTGGAAAAGAACTGGACTTGCATGTTTTGTATGTGGAAGTCACGAGGAGGGGAGGTTACGAAAAGGTCAACCACTTTACTTCTTGATTCTTTTTCAATACTACTAGTAGTTTATTCTCAGTCTTAAATTTATGTTTTCAAAATGCATGTGAATTATAAAGGTTGTGACTGAGAAAAAATGGAGGGAAGTTGGAGGAGTGTTTAGATTCTCTGCGACTACAACAAGTGCTTCTTTTGTCTTAAGGAAACATTATCTCAATCTTCTCTTCCATTACGAACAAGTTCATCTCTTCAATGCTCGTGGTCCTCTTCTTCATCCCACAGGTTTATATTCTCATTTCACTCTATATTTACTTCGAAAATAGATTTTTCTCCTTTTCAAAAAAAAAAAGAGATTTTCTTAGACATTTTGAATTCAACTGCTGGATAAAATGCTTTGATGCCCTAAGACTAAAAACTTCAGTTGTTTTTTTGTTTGCCATCGACGATAATCTGAAAAGCTTGAAACTAAAAAACTAATTAAAAATAAAAATCTTAAATATTAAGTCATTGGTTTGATCGTGGAACACATTTTTACGACAAACGTGGGAGTCCACGATTGTTTTTACCCGAATTTGATTCATTATATTATCTCTATAGTTAATGTAATAATCTTGAAACTATGAATTATTTAGCAACGATTGTTCATGCGTTACATTTATATGAAACAAGTACATGTGTCTTTCATTTATCTCAGCTACATTTCATGCCAAGGATCCTTCAACGAGCAAGGAGATGGCTCTCGTTGAATACACTCCTCCAAGCATAGGATATACTAGTTCTTATCCTCCTCCTTCCCAAGGTTTGTTACATATTACTCGGTCTTTTTATTGTCTATTAAGAATATTAATCAATGATTATATAGATGCTTAACTTATATTTAGGGGCACTAGGATGATGATTGTCTTGTTAGCTTTACGTACTTGTCGTAAAATCTTTATGTTCATCTCTATACTTTTCAAATATAGCCTATAGTTCATAATGGTCCCACCGTCATAACGTTTGATGCAAATTTATTTGGATTTATTTGGATAATAAACCGACTACGTGGACCAAACCGGATGCGACTATAAGATGATGTCTTTTTATTTAAATTAGATTATGAATACATGTGACATGTGAATACATGGCACAGGTTCGTTGAGTTTCACAGCCATAGGTACAATTGAAGGCAAATTCGACTGTGGCTATCTGGTTAAAGTTAAGTTGGGCTCAGAGATTCTTAATGGCGTGCTTTACCACTCAGCCCATCCCGGCCCATCAACACCAGCTTCTGATCCGATTGGTGCCGTTGTACCATACGTGGAAGCTGGGAGGAGACGACGTCGTTCTGGTAAAAAACGTAGAAGCAGACGCAGAGAGGACCCGAATTACCCGAAACCAAACCGGAGCGGTTACAATTTCTTCTTTGCTGAGAAACATTGCAAGCTCAAGTCTCTTTACCCAAACAAGGAACGAGAGTTTACGAAGATCATAGGCGAGTCATGGAGCAATCTCTCAGCTGAGGAACGATTGGTAACAAATTACATGATTAACCGGTTTGAGATTATTGGTTATTTGTAGTAAACCGGTAACTTAACCGAATTTTCCGGTTATTGCTTTTAGGTTTACCAGAAGATTGGATTGGAGGACAAGGAAAGGTATCAGAGGGAGTTGAACGAGTACAGAGAAAAGTTAAGGCTCAGTGCTGCTGACGAGGCAAACGGCAGGGTTGTCTAGGTTGGTTTCTTAAAACGGTGGAGTTTCTCTCTTGTGCGTCGTTTATCTCTTGTATAATCGAACGTCTCGCCGTGTTTCTAACTTTTCGTTATTGTAGTGGTCCAAATGTTAAACTTTAGTCCATTAAGGCCCATTCTGTAAGCTACTGAATAGGCTTGACAAGATTAGCTGCCCGTTTAGGAATTTATATTTTATTAGACTATTTCATTTCGTAATCAGAAAAGTCTTTCGATATTTTTTATTATTAGATATAACTTTTGGAAAATTAAAGTATCTCTGTCCATGATATTTCATTAAAATTATTTATTTAAATAAATTAATATATATAGATTCCAAAATTGAGGTATGCAGGAAATATAATCATTTGAAAATATTTTTACATAAATAACAAAATTTAAGATGTTTATACATTAATTTGTTATTTTCTTGTACATTTATATTATGATATTATTGTTTATTTATTATATTTAAAGACTCTTTATGATATATCAATGGGAATGCTCTACTTAATTCAGAGTTCAGAGACTTCAAATTAGTTTTGGCTAGCTACAAATGTAAACTTGGAATGTTCAAAGTCTCCTAGGCTTTGTTTTCTTATAAAATGTCAAACAAGGCTATCAAACAATGCCATGTCACCTCCCAAAACATCTAAAACAGCCAATCACAGCAATTCCATGCAGATAACCCTGCCTTCCTCTCATTTCCTCACCACATAAAATCTCACAAAACCCTTTTTTGGCTTCACAATCCATTTTTGGAGAAATTTCAAAATTTATCTATAAATCTGATAGGTCCTTTATTTTATGTCATTTATTTTCTAGTACAAATCACATAAACTAGCAAAACATAATAAAATGGCATCAGTTACATCAGCTACCGTCGCATTCCCATGTTTTACCGGCCTCAAGCTCGCCGTCAACTCCAAACCCACGGCGGTATCCACCGCCGCCATCAAATCTCCCTCCAAATCGGCGCCTAAGCTATCCGTGAAGTCTTCTCTTAAAGATTTTGGCGTCATGGCCGTTGCAGCAGCAGCTTCCATCGCTTTGGCCGGGAATGCGATGGCCATTGAGATCCTCTTAGGATCTGACGATGGTGGTCTTGTTTTCGTACCAAGCGACTTCACGGTGGCTAAAGGAGAGAAGATCGTGTTCAAGAACAACGCAGGGTTCCCGCACAACGTGGTGTTCGACGAAGACGAGATCCCTAGTGGCGTGAACGCGAGCAAGATCTCGATGGACGAGCAAGCGCTTCTCAATGGTGCGGGAGAGACGTACGAGGTTACGTTGACAGAGCCTGGCTCTTACAGTTTCTACTGTGTGCCGCACCAGGGAGCTGGTATGGTCGGAAAGCTCACCGTCAACTAAATTGTGAGGTTGGTAGATGATTGATTATTCACAAACCATAATAATTTGTAATCTGGAAGAGTGAGTTGAAAAATAAAAACAGGATTTATACAAACGATTACTTACTGGTTTAATGGTAATGGCATAATTGGCATTGGTTCTTTGGTACTTTTAAGCTGCTGCCATTAATTTAGATCATTTGTGTGTGTCACGTGAAAATAATTTTTCTTTGAAATAAAGGTTGTTTTATGTCTCTCTAGTTGTGTATCTTTACCACATTGACTTTAATCAGAGGTCCAGCGCGGCCTATTTCTAATACCGGGCCTTTAACGAATACAATTCAGGCCTCGCATGTTTAGAGATATTTATAGTTTGTGTGATCCTTGCCCCATTTATATAAAACTACCACTATTTTCAAGGCCTAGGCCAATTGGTGACCAACAAAAACTGCTCCAATCATAAATTTACGCTTTTTTTTTTTTATACAAAGAGATCAGGCGACCACATGATATGATGTTTTATGTCATACTTGTCCTTCCTTCTTAGAAGAATATCGCAAATTCAAAAAAAACAAATTCTTGTATGCATCATGATGGTTTACAGCGGGAATGAATCGAGTAAATTAATATCAGATTCATAGGAGTACAAATTGGGCCAATCTATAACGAACTTGTCCTTGCTAGTCATTACTGAATTAAAGGTGTTATGTGCGCAAAAACATCACGTGATCAATGCAAAAAAATAAAATACAAGCTGTAATATGGTGCGGTTAAAGATGCAGAGAAAGTATATAACAAACATATAACTCGATTTTGTTGGTGTGGACCGGGGTGTGGACTCTATCTCCTTCGATGTCAATAAGTATCGGCCTATGGGAGTATCGGGTCAGGTTTAGATCCGAGCCTAACTCACATGCCCATTGAATGTATGAGGCACTAATCATTAGCCCATGGCAGGCTTGGCAGCTAGCTGGTTACCAACCAAGTTATATATTTCAGATTATCTTTGAAGATGTTTATACTAGTTGTGGTCCATGGGTTGTGGTTAAAAAATTGTATATACTAGTTGATAAATTATATTGTTTATACGAGTTGGAAAAACTATATTTTTCGTGAAAGTCTTTTAAAATCCTTAAACTCAGCCTCTCTCCCAACCATAAGGCGAAAATCCCTAAACTATATTTATCTTTAGTTATATTTAAATTGTTATTTAGGGTAAATAAAATGTCAGACTTCGATTGAGCCGATGAGTTTTAGGGTGTGACTCCTATCTTCGTCTGCACTAACTTTATATAACTTCCGTTTACCAGTGCCCGTGCATGTCAATACTCAACAGTGACCTTTTCATAGCTTTTTGAATACCAAAATAGCTTAATACTTAGAAGGTATTCAATGTTTAAAATATAAAATGTTTTCATATGTTTATATATACTTATTGAAAACTATCTAACCGACTATATTCACTGATTTTATTTATAAGATAGTTTACATATATACTTTAGTTTTATAGAATGCTAATATACTTTGAACTTTTATATATACTTGAAAAAATATGAAAGCAAATATATACACAACCACAAAGTATAGAACTTTAATTTTCATTATAACTTTTGTGGTATACTGAACACACAAAAAGAAATAAAATGACCAATCCTCACGTCCAAAAGAAAATGCATCATAATGGTCTGCAGCTGGAATAAATCGAGTAAATTAATGTCAGATTCATAATTGTCTCTACAGCTGGAGATCTATGTCGTATTATGCATCATACGAACCAATTGTCCTCACTAGTCACTACTACATTAAATATGTCGTGTGCGCAAAACATCACGTGATCAATGTAAAAAATTTAACAAGCTGTAACATGGTGCTGTTAAAGATTCGCCAGACACATCCTCATGTGATATGATCATACGAGTCATGTGAGATGGCCGATCTACCAAAATCCATAATTTAATAGAAACAATAATTGGATAGTTCAAGGACCAGCTAATCGACCAGGTACACTCCATCAGTTTCATCATTATACTAGTTCTTAATAAAGTCCTCGGTTGTACGGACAGCGTGGGAAATATATAGAATGACAACAAAAATTACAAGATTTTTCTATAGAAAAAAAGATCAAAGAGCTGGCCTGACCCTACAACGTGCAGTGAAATGCTTGTACGCTTTTTTTTTTTTTTTTTTTTTGGCAATAAATGTTTGTACGCTTTTAAGTATATGAGATCACAGAACATACATGTGTATTCAAGATAACTAAACGAAAACATCTTAGATATTTTGTCCACCAACAAGCAAAAATGCATATCTGAATATATGAATGGTAAATGGTGTTTCTACGAAGTACGCACATAACCTCATCATCTTAAAGCGTTTTAGCGGATAAATAATATTGAATTCATGACATTTATATTCAAAAGTATTTATACTTTAACTGGATTGTAATATTGTGGAATTGCTTATTCAATAATTCAATTAATTTATTTACTATTTAACATGATGAAGTGAAATAGTCATTTTTATCAATTTCATTAAAATATAAACAAGTCCAAAAGAAACATTTTATCTTAGTTTGAGGAAAGCTAAATAGAATTAATTTATTCCATTTTTTGATCTATCTCATTCGTTTTATCTCATTCATCTTATTACATTTCATTTCACAGGGGTTGTAACGGGTAAAACAATAAAGAATTTGTGGAAATAAAATGATAAAAACATAATACATCAAAAATTAAATAAATTCATTCCATTTATTCATAACCAAATTTGTTATGAAATAATTATCTTTATATTTTATCTATCTATTTTTAGAATTGATGAAATAAATATATCATTCCATTCATGTCAAATGATAAAAATTAGAATTAATAGAATAAGTCATTTTACATCATTTCATTCCTCCATAATTTTATTTATGACTATAAAATTTGACAAGCAAAACATAAAGTGATTGAATTGTATGAAATGTGTCGAAGCAAAGGCCTAACAAGACTTTTGGCAGCATCTTCCCATTCTGCATAGACAAACATTAATTACATAGTTTTGTGCCTTATGCATAATTGCGTTAGGTAGTTAGTTATCATCAATAATTAGGAGTTACAAATGAAATTATGCGTTAACATTTTCTTGTGAAGGACATGGAATATCCATTGTAGGGTGAACAATTATTATTTCAAAGAGTATTTATTGACAGCTTTCTTTAGACCTGGGGATGGGTTGAGCCCCAAAACACTAACTTACTCCAAAAGAATGCTCTCTCTGTTTTTGTTTAATATATATTTTAAAACTTCCACACATATTTTTAAAATATAACAAATTTTGATTATTAAAATATTATTTTGCTAATTAACTATTTACAACAGATATTAACCAATAAAATTTTGATAAATATAAATACTATTTTTAAAATTTATAGTTTACCATTAAAAATATAAAGAAAACATATTTTTCAAAAAAAAAAATCAATTTTTTTCTTAAACGGAAAGAATATATAGCAAGCAAAAAAAATCAAGAACAACAGAATTATTAATGGATTTTATTCAAAAATCATCTAAAAAATCTTAATAATAAAAATGAGAAAACTAAAAGTAATTTTCATTTTCAAACTCACAAAAGATTACTGAGAAATATGTCAATTTCTAACTGGTTCTTTGTAAATATTAAAATTCAATCACATAAATAATTTTATTAAAATACTTTAAATTCTTTTTTCTAAGATATAATACTAATGGTCTGAAAGCGGAGAGAGGAAGACCTCGATCGGGGATCAAAGGATCAAGGTATGAGCGGACCAAGAAGCGAAGACTTACGAGATGCTTTAGCTATGCCGCTATGGGCCATAAATTTTCCGTTAAGCCAATTTTGTACTAATATTTTAAAAAGGAGTTAATTTATTAAAAGATTCCTTCCATACATCTTTGCAATATAAAACCCATCAAACCGATCACAATTAAAAGAGTTGTAAACCCTCTCTCTCTCTCTCTCTCTCTCTCTCTCTCTCTCTCTTAGAAACAGTGATGGACTCGGTGACGCTCTACTGCACCGCCGCCCTAGTCGCCGGCGGCATCTACTGGTTCGTCTGCGTCTTAGGTCCAGCAGAACGAAAGGGCAAACGAGCCTTAGATCTCTCCGGCGGCTCCATCTCCGCCGAGAACGTCAAAGACAACTACAACCAATACTGGTCCTTCTTCCGCAAACCGAAAGAGATCGAGACCGCCGAGAAAGTCCCCGACTTCGTCGACACGTTCTACAACCTCGTCACCGACATCTACGAGTGGGGATGGGGACAGTCCTTCCACTTCTCCCCCTCCATCCCGGGCAAATCCGACAAGGACGCCACGAGGATCCACGAAGAGATGGCAGTGGATCTCATCAAAGTCAAACCGGGGCAAAAGATCCTAGACGCGGGATGCGGAGTCGGTGGGCCGATGAGAGCCATCGCGGCCCATTCGAAGGCCCATGTTACCGGAATCACAATCAACGACTACCAAGTGAAACGGGCCAAGCTCCACAATAAAAAAGCGGGCCTGGACCATCTATGCGACGTCGTTTGCGGTAATTTTTTACAAATGCCGTTCGATGATAACTCCTTCGACGGGGCTTACTCCATCGAGGCCACGTGTCACGCTCCCAAGCTGGAGGAAGTGTACGCGGAGATCTACAGAGTGATGAAGCCCGGATCTTTGTACGTTTCGTACGAGTGGGTCACGACGGATAAGTACAGAGACGACGACGAAGAGCACAGGGAGGTGATTCAAGGGATCGAGAGAGGAGACGCTCTTCCCGGTATGAGAAGCTATTCGGACATCGCTGCGACGGCGAGGAAAGTCGGGTTCGAGGTCGTGCAAGAGAAGGATTTGGCTAAACCGCCCGCTAAACCGTGGTGGAACAGGCTTAAGATGGGTCGGATTGCGTACTGGAGGAACCATGTTGTGGTTGTGGTTCTGTCTGCTGTCGGGATCGCTCCGAAAGGAACCGTTGATGTTCATGAGATGTTGTTTAAGACTGCTGATTACTTGTCTAGAGGTGGAGAGACTGGTATCTTCTCGCCGATGCATATGATTCTCTGTAGAAAACCAGAGAAAACTTCTTCTGAATGATGCAAAAACAAAGGCTTGTTTCTTTTTTTTTTCCAGTTTCCTATTTTGACTTTTAAGAATCTTGTTTTTTTTTTAAAAAAAAATTCGTATTAATATCACTTTGGTGTTCACTGTACTTTCAAATTTTTACGTATATTTAATTTGATTGGGTTAACAACGGACCTGATGATGTTTGATGAGTTTTGTAAGATAAAAATAGATAGACGGTTGAGATCTGCCGTAGATTGCGCCGGCGTTAGTGGGGATTAGCACGTGTAGTGTTTACCTTTCGAACTTTTAAAAGTAAAAGGGGTTGGTTGTTTCGTGAGTAAGGATGTGTTAGTAGGTGTCCACGTTGGGTTTAGACAGTAGTGGTAGCTGGTAAGTGCGTGCGTGGTCGTGGGAGTTGTGGGCTGTCCGATATGTTTATTTTGTTGCCAACCGTCAGATTTATTTTATCTTTTATGTATTCTTTGATTTTGATTTTTTTTGTTAATGGTTTGTCGCATTACGGTAGTGGGTTCATCGTGGTCGCACACGCACTACGACGTATACCTTCGAAAACGATGTTTTATTTTTTTATTTTTTTTTGATCAAAGAAAACGATGTTTTATTTGTTCAAAGTTTCATTCCATTAAAATAAGTTTTTTGAGTTTCCTTAGGCCACGTCTAAGCCTACAATATTTTTCTTTTTGAACGTGCCTACAATATTAATACCAGATTTTTATGTATTGATTACAAATTTTGTTAATTAAAACGAGTTTGGGTCGAGGCTATAATGGGCTTACTAATAATGTGGGCTAAAAGGCCTATACTTTATTAGCCTGTTTCCATCATACTATATGTGTAGTGTTATTCGAGCGAGAGGTTGATAGTATTACACGTGTACATGGTTATGTCAATAAACCTTTCGAACTGAGCTGAAGAATTATCTTTAAACTTTTGATACTCGATGCAATCAACCAGTTAAACTAGTCTTACCTGGCTGGCTGGCTATGGAAATTTCCTAAATATTTGTCTTCATGCAACAACGTAAACAAAATAAAGTCAATATCTTTTAAGAACCAGCAATCGCTACAAAATCACATATTCGTTTGGTCCATAGAAAAAAAATCTAATCGAAAGCGAACAGAAGCCACACAACTAAAATAAGTGGACATGAATTATTGAGTCCTTTTTAAAAACATAACATCTATCCACATTATACAATTCACCAATCTCTAACCAATAGTCACACACTCACAATGGCCACCGTCGCTAACTTCTCAGCCAACCGAATCACCACCGTGATTCAACGGCCAACATCCGCCGTTGCCTCAACCTCCTCCTTCGTATTCTTCGACCCCAAACCCAACTCACTGATCCTAAAACAGAGATGGGTAAAAAATCCCTCGAAAAGAAGCTTCTCAGCCGTGAAGGTCAAGGCCGGTGCGGCGTCGCCTGGGAAGGTGGGTACACCGGCGGTGAATGACGAGAAAGTGCAAAAGATTCACAGCGGGGAGGAGTTCGACGAAGCGCTTAAGAAGGCGAAGAACAAGCTTGTGGTTGTGGAGTTTGCCACGAGTAAGAGTGATCAGAGCAACAAGATATATCCGTTTATGGTGGAGCTGAGCAGGGCATGTAACGATGTAGACTTCTTGCTCGTCATGGGTGATGAATCCGAGAAAACAAAAGAGCTTTGTCGGAGAGAGAAGATCGAGAAAGTTCCTCACTTCAGCTTTTATAAGAGCATGGAGAAAATACACGAGGAAGAAGGTTATCTCTAATCACCCCTTAAATTACCTCTGCACTAATTAACATAGATAAACTAATCACTACAAAAATATTTAAATTGGAACTAAACCTTTTGTTAAAGATCCTGTTCATGATTCCTTTAGACAAAATCTCTCGAACTAAGGGGAAGAAAGTACACAACAATTAGTAATTTAAATTAGCCCTCCCTCGGTTATAAAAAGGATAGATGTTGTAAAAAATTATTTGTTTTAAAAGATATATTTTTTTTTCATTTTTAAAACATTTTGTTAAGCTATTACTAACTAAAGTTATTGAAAATAATTAACCACAAATAATATATTTATAATCAAAAGTTAATAATATTTTTTATGAAAAACTGCCAAATATATATTTCTGAAATAGAGGGAATAACATTTACTATAGTGGCTGATATTTAGATAACGGTTTGGCAGGTATTGGACCGGACCAACTAATGGGGGACGTGCTATACTACGGGGACAGCCACTCGGCGGTTGTGCAGCTGCACGGCCGAGCTGACGTGGAGAAGCTGATTGATGAGAACCGTACTGGAGGCAAGCTGATTGTACTCGACGTCGGTCTGAAACACTGTGGGCCATGTGTCAAGGTTTATCCGACGGTGCTGAAGCTTTCCCGGTCGATGTCGGAGACCGTCGTGTTCGCTAGAATGAACGGGGACGAGAACGATAGCTGTATGGAGTTTCTAAAGGACATGAATGTTATCGAAGTGCCCACGTTCTTGTTCATTAGAAACGGTGATATTTGTGGGCGGTATGTTGGTTCCGGTAAAGGAGAACTTATTGGAGAGATTCTCAGGTACTCAGGCGTCCGTGTCACTTATTAAGTTGTATCAAAACTCGATTTATTGAAAGGAAATGTTTTTGTGGGTTTTGTTTGTACCATCCGAGACCGGTTAATATGAAAAAAATGCATGTGATTCTTGGTTTGATTTTGCTTTGTGTTTTATTTCTTATCTTTGAAGGCACGTAAAATTATTGGTAGTCCTCGACTCTCTAGTATCCGTTCCGATCGGGATTTATGATATTTTGGGTTCATATTCTTAGCTACTTTTTGAATTTAACTATAAAGTCGTGGTCTATTGGTAGGCGGATTCCAAGGTGCTAAGTAATTAAGGTTTGAAGGTACCTTACTACATTTCATGTTGTGGTCATGAGGATATGAAATCATGTTTTAAACCTTATTCAATCCGAGTAACGAGAGTTCATCCGTGGATCGCACCACCTTTTTAGAATTAGTGTCTTTTAATGGGTTTGGAATATCCTAAGCTTAAAAGAAAGCTATTTGAATTTTATAGATGTTTGGCTTGAATTTAGTTAAAAATACTTTGGACTTGGGAAAATATATCTCTTTAAGATTTGTTTTTTGATCAAAATATATCTCTAAGATATGTTTCGAATTCAAACTCATTTCAATTTCTTGTATTTTAAGAGTTGCACGAAAAAAACATGAAACTGAATATTTATCTTTTTTTCCCAAATTGATATATATTGATTGAAGAAACATACATCTTAACAAGTTCAAAGATGACAGACCATCAGGATCACCAAAAAAAAGGATCATCAACCTCAAACAACTACCAAGAACACTAAAGTCACCATATACCTCCAAACTCCAAAAGAACCACTCAAAATATACCCCTTCTACTCTATTTGGCCAGAGATGCTTCTTTCATTAACAAAGAACTTATCCAGCCATCTAGGGTGACCTGAAGCAACATAAGATTGTGTTACCCAAGGTTAACCACACTGTGCAATGAAAGAAGCACATCTGACCGAAGCCGGCAGCACCACTCTTAACTCCCAATCTACAAAAACCTGGAACTCCTTCCTTAACTCTGTGGCCTGAAACTAAAGAGCTGGCCATAGCAAAATCAGAGAAAGTAGATACGAAACTGAATATTTATCTAGATTTTAAATATTTATTTTAGCCATTATTTATATTTTAAGTCCGGTTTGTTGAACATTTTTAGATAGTTCTAGTTTAAGAAGTTTATAAGTACCGGTTGAGTTTGGTTAGTACAGTAAATCCAAAATACTAGCAAAATTAATTTGGATATTTCTATAACTCCAATCGTAAATTTATTTGTTTATTTGTTTGTTTGAGTTGGGTTCGAATTTCATGTTTATTTACAAATGCGAGGCCTAGAAATTGGAGCGCAATTTTAACTTTTCGGTAAGATAAATTGATTTGTACCTACCCATTGAAGATTTTGAAATGAATAAGCAATAATATGGTTGTGAATTACATTTAATATATGGACACTCTGGTGGTGGGAAGATATCGGTTGTTGTCATACACATTGTCACCAATAGAAAAAAATAATAATTTGTAATCGAGTTGCAAGAAGGGTAGTCTGAGATAGAGATTTCACTTGTGGCATATATCAAAACTGAACCCAAACAGGTATTCACACATAGCTTAAACTAAAGAAGAAAAATGATAATCATCAGATTCACAGTGTATGATGATCGTTATATGATTTGATTTGCAGTAACTTATATATATAACGAAAGAAAAAGATGAAAAAATTTAAAAGAGTTTTTAATCATTAGGTCTGAAGATGAAGTGGTTTAGGTGGATCCATGGTTCTTCTCTTCCACAAGTTAACTTCTGTCTTCGGTTTCAAACTCATCAACGGAGCTGAGAACGGTATTATTATGTCGTCTTCTTCATCATCATCGTCTCTCAAGTAATCACCTCTCCTCTCGTCATCGGAATAGTAGCCACGATCAGCCGGAGATTCTTCCTCCCGTTTCATCTCAACCGCCCAATCAAACCCTCCTAAACCTTCACGGCTGCTCGCAAACTTCTTCATCTGACCTAACGACGGCACCGCCGCGGATGAAACCACCGTGACCGGATGTTCAGTGGCCGCGGCGGGACGTGATTTTCTTGATGAGTTTCCACTTCCAGCCGCCGAGGAGAACGAGAAGAGACGCTTGATCATCGAAACACGGCCTTTTTCATCTCCTTTGGCTAAAGAAGACGACGACGTTTTGGGGATCTTGGGAATCATGTTTTTCTTAGGGGAGGAGGAGCGTTTTGACTTGACGCGCTTGATCTGTCCGATGCAGGAGACTTTAGGCGAAGTGGGTTCGCTCCAAACGGCGTCGCTTTTGTTTCTCCGGACGCGAGCTGCTTTGGGAACCAAAGGGACCATAGGACCTGAGAAATACGCTTTGTTGGAAGAAGACGACGTCGTGTTGTTGTGGTGGTGGTGGAGATCTCTTCCGGGACTAAACGGTGGGACGCGATGTCCGAAGGACATAGCTTTGGGAAGCATCTTCAAGAGCTTGTTCTTGTTCTTTGGTTTTGAAGTTGAAGTTTGGTGTTTACTGTCCATTGATTGATTCACAGCGAAAATTGAAGATAGGAACAGAGGAACTCTTGTTCTGTTTCTTGGTGTTGTGTTATATGAGATGTTTGAAGAAAGGAAAGAGAGAGGAGGAACACAAGTTTGAAAAAGTCAACGATGATGTCTGGATTGGAGGAGTTTTGGTCAAATGTGAGCTAAAAGGAAAGAAAGACCTTTGTGTTTTATACGGCCGACTTATAGATATCAAATGTTTAATGCATGTTGTTTGTTACTAGCTAAATGGCAAAGTAAACTTTCCTTTTTTTCTACGCCGATTAGATTAATTTTTAATGACTAACTAGACTCAAACGTGGGCCTTAATAATCCAAAAAATCAAAATTAGTAGTATTACTTTGAAAACCTTGGTGATTGGAGCAAGTTTTGCAAATGTCCCACATAATTCAAATTTTGATTTTATTTTCTACAATTCAAAAAATCCTGAAATCGTAGCAGCTACAGGAAACTAAAAATGTATTGTAATAAGATTTTGTTATCTTTTACGTGAATTTAATTACCAAATCATATTATGAATCCATATTCAGGCTAAAATCGAAATGGACACTGGACGTTGAAACATTCCAATAGTTGTGTCTGTGTGTATTTAATTGAAAGTATTAACCCCGGTCGGATTTGTTTAACATCATATGGTTTACTTTCTTTCGTGTGATTAGTCGAATAGTATTATAGTCCCTGGTCCCAAAAATACAAAAAAAAAAAATCGAAGTCGTAATTATTGTAAATTACGCCGAAAATGTGACAGAAACAAAACAGACAAAAATTGACCAGAAACAAAACAAAAAAACAAAACAGACAAAAAAAACTATTGAGACAATGCAGAGGTGTCCGCTGCTCAGAACTGAACACTTGTATTACTGTTGTTCAAACACGATGCTAAAGCTAAACCACCTATATTTATTTTATTTTGTAAGCTATAGCTACCTAATTAATTTTGGTGTATGTCTGGTACAAGTTAATACTGCGATGGTTCCGAGGCATTCGTATAGTAGTAGTTGGGAGCATTCAATTTGCGAAATATTTGTTTAGGGGGTAACAATTTGATACTACTTACTAGTACTTATTTTTGCCTGGTTTGCTAGTCAACAGATGCAGCTAACATTTACCATCAGTCTCCAGTAAGCTGGACTTTTCTCTCAAGTCTCAGCCCTTAGCACTAAGGTAAATTCTAACTTCAATGCCCAGTATCTTGCATATACATAGATAACAACAGCTCATAGAACAGCTCACTTGTGGTGACATATCCGAACTTTTAATAAACTTGAAACAAACAAAGATAGAGTAAAAAATAAACTGAAAAACGTATGCTTATTAATTTTTGGTTATAATAGTATTTTTCCAAATATATCAACGAGCGAAACCATGTCCAAAACTTCAATTTTATTAAAGAGGGTTGGTAAACCAAACAAAAAGCGTACCAAACCAACCCACAGTAAATTCAATAGCCTAAAATCTTTTCTAAATAACAAACCTTGAAATCTATCATTCTCTTTCATTAACTCATTGCATGTTTCTCACATCTTCTGGTTCTTGTTCTGGCGGCGATATCATAGTTCATATTCAAAGTTCAAAGTTCAAAGTTCATGTAGGTTTGGTAGATTTAATACAACTAAAGTGTGTTGTATTGTGGAGGAGTTGAAAAAGACTATTAGGCAAGAGATGGAAATGATGAGGACCTCAAGCAAGTAGCTGGACCACCAACTCAGGAGATCAATCATACAAGCTACATTGGAACCAGCAGCGACATAGGTTCATTCAAAGAAACATATCTCAGCAACCATGAGAAGTTTAACCGTGTAACCACTTGCTCTAAATTCTCAACTTAACTAGAGCACGCGGCGAATTGGTTTTTATACCAAAAGGATTAATGGTTTAGGAGATATACCATTTACAAGTCAGTCTACCTACACTGCATCCGAACTGGTTCTATTTAAGGAAATACATTCTTTGCTTAAGAAGTGTGCAATTCAAACTCACGTGTGGAGACTAGGAGATCATTCATTACATCTAAGACCAGTTGGAAGGTTTCTACCATGCACCAGACCGTATTGGATTAATGAGATTACATGGAATAAAAAAAAGGCAATACTAACCATCTTTGGACCCGATTTGCATGCAAATCCAAAGACTCTATTTCTTCACTCTTAGCTTGGATATGGCGATTTGTTTCATCAACCAGAAGCTCCCAAAGTTGTCCAGATACAAGCAGCTCAACACATTTCCATTTTGGCCGAAATTCTCTCTTAAAAGCCTAACGGCTAGTTTTCTTAATTTCAGCATGATTTCTCATTTTATTTAGCTTTCTGAATCATTTTACTGAGACTATATAAGCTCATTAGTTGTTTCATTGTAACACACAAATATTTTACCCAAAATTTAATAAACCTCTTAGTTTTTTTTTCCCCAAAGTCATTTTTTTTCACTAGGCTCTTTGATTGGCGATTGAGGCTGTTTGTGGATTCAGTCAACACCCTGTTTTGTCCGAGATCATCATCATCACTTCGATCCAGCCGGTTTTAGAGTCGATTAGATCGATTGGACAAACCACCACTTTGATCCTAGGATATTGTTGGTCCTTTGTCAGCTTAGGACTACATCAGGAAAGAACATAGATTGCAACGACAAACAAAAGATTATGTATATGATAAAGTGTAGGTTCACAAAGAGCTAAACTTAAAGGACTAGCTTGGATGTTGGACATGCAAGGCAAAGTAGCTAGCTTCACTATGCGAGTCAAAATAGTATGAATATTGACTATGCTTACAAATTATATGGGCTTTATAAGGGCCCATAAATCCGTACGAACAAGCCCAACAGTCTTTAGAGCCCAGTTTGCCATCCGGAAATGTTATTGCCGTCGTCGTCACTCGGAGACGACGAAGTTTCTCTCAATACCGATGGCTTCGAAGCTTCAGAAATGGCGAAACCTGTCAAATCGTATAGATCTGATCTCTCGGAGAGACGCTCTATCGACGATACGGCTCCTCCACGAAGGTCCAGACACGATGGAGGAGCTCCTGGATAGACACCTCGCGAAGAAAGAGAAACCACCGCTGATCAACGACGACGAGGCCGAGTATCTGAACATGCAGCGCCTGACGAGCACGCGCCGCGAGGCGCTGAGTTTGTACCGGGACATATTGCGCGCGACTCGGTTCTACACGTGGACGGATTCGAGGGGGGTCCTGTGGAGAGACGTGCTGAGAGAGAACGCTAGGAAGGAGTTCGAGGCGGCGCGATTCGAGACGGATCCGGAGATTGTCACGAGGCTGCTGATCGGTGGAAGCGACGCCGTTTCCTCTGCTTTGGATAAGCTCGCGGAGAAGCAAAAGGAGATGATCGAGAGAAAAACACGTGGCGAACAACCATGAATTCGACTTCTTGTTCGTTTTATTGATTTTGCCTTAAATCAAATTTAAACTGTGTGTTGTCTTGTTAATTGGTGTTTGATCAGTAGTATAAAACAAATTATTCAAGAGGGTCTCTTTGATGAGGTATGTCTGAACAATTTATATATGTATACGAATCATCGTTATCTTCTTCAGCCAAGTAAGAGAAGATGACTAGTGACTACCATAGAAATGATATTGTTGGGAAAAATGTCATGAAGAATAGGATAGTGAAAGTCTGTCTCATAGGCTTACGTTGAGATGATGACTCGATTGATAGAGATGAAGAAAAGAAGTTGAGCACCATGAGAGTTGTTGTTTAACGAGTTTATCATTACAACACCAAAGAAGGTAAGAAGACGTTGGTCTTGTCATAAAAAAAACTTAACAGGCATTCTTCCTAACAATTCTTTTTGTGTACATGATTTTATTTATATACATCGAGATGCTTTATTTTGTTTCTCATAATACTTATCATAGTGTTATTAATAAACTCTTTAGGTATACTGCTTCTTAAATTATGAGACAGATCAAGATGAAGAACAATTTTGTTTTGAAAGAAATTATGACATGAGAACATTCAAACAAATCCAGTTTTTGTTTTCATTTTCGATGCTTCTTGCATAATCTCTATTTTGATTATGTGCAAGCTAGCCGTGCAATTCATTTGGTTTAGTAAAAGTGATTATGTCTTTGGTTCTCGACATAAAACAAACGATGAAAATATTGTACACTAATGAGACAGGGACTGTCTAAACATACACATTGTTAGTATATGCATTACCTTCTGGCGCAAGTAAGCTTGGTAAGGTCTCTCTTACCACTTACCACTATGAAGCCCTTTGTCATCTTGGATGTTTAGACAAAGTATCAAAAACACTACGATACTATCTGAACTTATGTTTCTTTGGCAAATATCACTTTTTCTTCGATAAAGGTGAACATGGCCTTTTAAGAAGATCTAATGATAATAAGCTGACAGTTATTACTCTTTTTCGTGGGTAAGATCCAAACTCTTTCTACAAACATACTTATATTAAAATAAAATTACCAATTTTTGCAATCCCATAACACAATAACAGTAACCTCCCCAATTATGGATTTGAAGTTTTAAAAGGTCAACAAGTTCAACACCATTTAAAGTCCACATAGCGTATCAAATATGTCACCTCAACACTTCTTCTCCAGAGCAAACAAAATAACTCATCGCATTTAATTCTTCTTTTAGTTCATTTCCTAGAATCAACTCCTCCCACGAAATACTATTATCATATGCATTATTTCCAAAGAGAAATTCTTGGGTTCACCCCCTAGGTGAACCTCTAAATTCACCAACCAATAGTGTTTGAGTATTTGATATTTGATATCTTTTAAAAAAGGAAACAAAATTGAATTTCCAAATAAAATTATATTTTTGAAATAAAATAATAAAAATACATAAAAATAGTTACAAAAAATAAATAAATAAATATTGATAAACTTTTAGCAAAATACTAAATCCTATACCCTAAATCATAAACTCCAAACTCTAAATTATAAACCTTAAATCTTGGATAAACCGTAACCATTAGAAAATTTTAAATCCTAAATCATACATTAAAAACTAAATCTTAATAACACTAAACCCTAAACCCTAAGATAAACCATGAACCCTCGGATAAATCATAAACTCTAAATCAAAAATATTTAAAATTAAACCCTAGAGTTTATGATTTATCCAAGGGTTTAGGGTTTGCTCAAGGGTTTAGGGTTTACCCAAGGGTTTAGGGTTTAGTGATTAGGATTTAGGGTTTAGTGTTAGTAAAATTTAGTTTTTAATGTATGATTTAGGGTTTAAGATTTTCCAACGGTTTAGAGTTTATCCAAAGTTTAAGGTTTAACGTTTAGGGTTTAGGGTTTAGGATTTAGGGTATAGGGTTTATTATTTTGCTGAAGATTTAACAATATTAATTTATTTATTTTTTTGTAACTATTTTTATGTATTTTAATTATTTTATTTTTAAAATATAATCTAATTTGGATATTCAATTTTATTTCCTTTTTTAAAAGATATCAAATATCAAATACTCAAACACTATTGGGTGGTGAACCTAGAATTTCTCAATTTTTATTCCTATGAGAAGTTGATATTTTCCAAATGCAAATATAGCATACAACAATCAGAGTTTTGGAATTTCTTAGAATCTTCAACACAATTATACAAATCTTACATGATCTTTTAACCGCAAGGCAACCAAAATTGCCTCATACTTAAAACTAATCGTAACTTCCTTCATTTTATTATTGAACACACTCTTAAAAACATAACTAAAATATCTAACAATGTGAAGTTCACAATTTATTTGTAATATCCTATAAAATAAAACATTAAAATCAATAGGAAGTTAAACAATGTCCTAACTAATAATGACTTTACAATTCTGTTGGAACAAAAATAACACAAAATCTAAAACCATATACCTACAACCCAACACAATTAGTTCGAAGACCCAAAGAAAATTAGTAAACGGCCCAAACATTATACCACGCGTTGCGCTCAATGTCAACACAACTTTCACACTCCACCAAATTAGACATAATGTTACAAAGATCTACAATTATATCTCCAAATCATTTTGTCGCTATTATTTGTTGAATCAGTTTAATTGGTTATACATTTTACAATATTTTACATCAAAACTTATATAAGTAAGATAAAAAGAATATTTAGATAATGGGTCCCGATTAGTTGAAGTTTTTTTTATCTAAAAATATGAAAAATTTTAAACTGCTGATTTAAGAAAAAATAAAACATAAAAATGTAGGGTTGTAGATTTAAGGGGAGGGTCCATTAAACTATTTGGATACTAATTGGAAACAAAATTCATAAACAGATTTAAGTGAAATGAAACATTTATACAGTTCAACCAACTAAACACAGTAACTAAAAATTAATTATTTTTGTTTATTCTACTCATCACCTTATATATAATTTCTAATAACAAAAAAAAGGATAGTAAAAATTTTGAAATGCGTAAAAAACAAAAACAGTGAATAATTTAAAATGATTTTATAATTGTTTGGCTACTTATATTTTTTATAATAGATTATAATATTATAAATAAAATAAAAATACTTTCCAAAAATAGCAGATTATAATAATTCTTTATAAAAATGAAAACTTTTCAAAAATATCAGTTTGAAAAAATATTTAAAAAATAAAACCTCTTTATTAAAAATTGTGAAAGAATACTCATCTATCAACAGAAACTCTTGTTATCCTAATTTCTAAAATAAAAATTTCCAAAATAGCAATTATTTTTTAAAAAATATTTGAAAATGCAACTTATTGATTAAAAATCGTGAAAGGATTTTCATCTATCAACAAAATTCTTGTTAATTTCTAAATCCAAAGCCCAAATCTACAATAGTTCTCTATAAAATGAATTTTTTTCCAAAACAGCAATTATTATTATTTTTTTTGAAAATGCAAAATATTGATTAAAAATACTGAAAGGATACCCATCTATCAAAAAAATTTGTTTTTATCCTAATTTTTAAATCAAAATCAAAATCTACATTAGTTTTTTATAAAAATAAAACCTTTCTAAGAATAATAATTTTTTAGAAAAATATTTAAAAAATGCAACCTATTGATAAAAAATTCTGAAAGAATACTCATCTACCATAAAAAAAATTTGTTATCCTAATTTCTAAATTAGAATCTCAAATATTTATTAGTTATCTATAAAAATGAAAACTATCCAAAAATACCAGGTTTTTAAAAAATATTTTAAAATACAATCTATTGATTATATATTCTGAAAGAATACTCATCTATAATCAAACGTTCTTATCCTAATTTCTATATCACAATGTCAAATCTACAATAGTTCAATATAAAAAATGAAAACTTTCCAAATATAGCAGTTTTAAAAAAAATATTAAAAAAATACAGCCTATTGATGAAAAATTCTGAAAGAATACTCATCTATCAACAAAATTTCTTTTTATCCTATTTTCTAAATCAGAATCCAAAATCTACAATAGTTCTCTTTAAAATAAAAAAAATCAAGTTTTTTTAAAAAATATTTAAAAAATGCAGCATATTCATGAAACATTCTGAAAAAATACTCATCTTTCATCAAAAATTATTGTTATCCTAATTTCTAAATTAGAATCCCAAATATATAAATTTCTCTATAAAAATGAAAACTTTCGAAAATAATAGTTCTTAAAGAAATATTTTGCAAATGCAACCTATTGATGAAAAATTCTGAAAGAATACTCGTTTATCAACAAAAATTCTTATTATCCTAATTTATAAACCATAATCCTAAATATACAATAATTATCTAAAAATTCTATTTGTATAAAATTATGCATCATTCTCCATAATTTAGTTACTTTCTTTCCTATAATTTAAAATAAAAGTGGGATTTTTTTTAAAAAAATTAAAGATTTTAGAGACTTTTTCAATTTATTTTGAACTTATTAGTATTTTTGATTAAAAAATAAAATTTGGGTATTAAAATGAGCACAATTTTAAAATTTTATGTATTAAAATTGGTAAAATAATTAGTTGAGATATTAAAGTAGGTACCAAAATGGTTTGGGTGTTAAAAAACTTAGCAAAATTAATTTAGTTGGGGTATTTTTATGGAATTTTTCCTTTTTTAAGAACCACTTTTTAATCATGCCACAAAGTCTTTGTCAATGTAAGTTTTCAAAAACATTCAAATTGTGAACTTAGATATGTATTTTGGAGTTTAACCATATTTCCAATATGTCACTATATCCGACCAAACCCGAGTGAAACCGAACCGCCACCAAATTGAACTATTACAATATCTGAATGAGACTAAATTTTTGCTTCCAAAACATGTAAATCCGAACTGACCCTAAAATGAAATCCGAAAGTTCATTCCTACTGTGTTGGGTTGGCTGGTGGCGGCTAATCTGTTTTTTTCCTTTGTATTTTGAATTAGGGTTTCGACTAACCCGTTCTGAGTGGACCGGAAAGTTGTTGATTTATTTTCAGTTCATCTGTATTTATTTTGTTCTTATGTTTTTCCACATGTCTTTGTAAACAAAATTAATACGAAGATCTTTTTTAAAAAAAATATCTTCCCTAATATTACAATTACATAAGAGGTTATAAGTTTAAGCAAAACAAATGATCAGTCATAATCAAAGATTTTATTATTTTTGAACTTTTAATTTAATTATTTTTATATATTTTTTTCTTTGCGGATTTATTTTATATTTTAAGTTATATAACTATTTATTTTGGATATAAATCTAGTGACTATAATTATTACTTTTTTTTATACAGGTCCAGTGACTAACATCCAATCCAAATTAATTATTTGATTTTTGTGTGCCTATCCATAAAGTTTCTTTATGCATGCCTACCATAAAGTTTCTTGAAATTAGTATCTAAAATTTATCATATTTTAACATAATTTGATCTTTTGTTTAAATTTAATACTAAACATAAATAGATTAATTAAAAGATGACCACCTATTAGGAAGAATATCTCATGAGTTCTCAAATGAGATACTTCTTCTTCTTCTTTTTCATTTTCATTCATTTTTGGATGATAATCTGTAGAAAATCTTTCATTGGATGTGTTCTAAGTTAACTTTTTTAATATCTCTTACCAACTCTAGTTAATTCTGAAAACAAAAGTATTTTGTTCTCTTGTTCATTCTCCACGCACTGCTATTTTCCTTGTTTATAAATGTACTAATATTTCCAATGTAATTTACAAATTCCTCCTATACAGATCCATCTATATATAATCAAATTGTGATGTAAATGATTATTTTGTCACAAACCTAGCCCATAACAGATAATATAATGCAGCAAGAGCATCTTTTGTGGGAACTGGAGGAAAGTATACTCTCTCGGATTCCACTGAAATCTGTAGCTCGATTCAGATCTGTTTGCAAACGATGGAACACTCTTTTAAATGATTTGAAGTTCATTAACAATCATTTGGCTCGTCCACAGTTCGTCTTGATTTCCGAATCTAAGACTTGTTCAGTAGACGTTAATTTCGACGGTCCATCTATAGAAGTGCATGACTTACCCTCCGATATTCCCAACTATCAACATAGGATGGTCATGAGAATGCACTATTGCGAGGGACTATTGATTTATGCCACATCTAAGGGCTTCGGGATTTGCAACCCATGGTTAAGACGTATTAGATGGATCAAATCGAAACCATCATTTTGTTGGTTGATTGGGATGGGTTACGACTATAGTAAACCCGACAACCATTACAAGATCTTTGGGTCTCGTATGAATTATGACACCAGGTATGTTAATATCACGGAGGTTGGATCCAATGCATGGAAATCGTACGAGTTTTCATCCCATAGCTGGAGTATGGTTTCGTCGTCCAACTATACTATATCTCTGAATGGAACTTTGTATTGGATTGCTGTTAAAAGAAGTGCACGCCAGCCTTTTATTCTAAGTTTTGATTTTTCTATTGAAAGTCTCAAACCCTATTGTAACTTGCCTGGCAAAAACGATCTATCAAATGTTAGAACTCTTGAGATTTATAGGAGAGATCGATTTTCTATTTTAGAGCAAGACTGGAACACAAGGAATATTGAGATTTGGGTGACAAAAGATAAGATTAAAAATGGGGATGGAGAATCCGTAGAGTGGATGAAGTTCATGAATGTGTTAGTTCCTATATGGTCAAATATAGTAGTTGACGACTTACATAGACCAAGTTACTTCATCGACGAGAAAAGTAATGGTCTCGCATTGTGTTGCATTAATAAAAACGGAAATACGGGTATTTATATTGTCAAGGGAGATAAGTTTCACGAAATTGAAATAAATGAGTTGGTTGGGTTTGGAACTCGTCATCTTACCTATTATCCGAGTTTCGTTCCACTTCCTACTGGGGCGAACGATTCCAAGTCCCATTTTGCATTCCCCAGAGGAGTAGAAGCGACCAATGGAGTTGGAGAAAACGAATGGGACGATGGCTTCTTCGATAATGTGAAGAAAATAAGTGTAGGACAAAGTGATACTGGCGTGGCCTTTGTCAAATTTGATTACTCCAACAACAAGGCAGTTGTGATCGGAGCCGTTCACGGGAATGCAACACATATTACATATGATGACGTGAGTTTTCTTATTTTATTTTTCTAACTCATGATCTATAATATAGGTTTTTTGTTATAGGTTTTAATCGATGATGATGACTACATTGAAGCTGTCGAGGGCACCTACAACGACAACTACATTACCTCCCTCACGTTCCGGTTGCACAAGAGAAAAATAGCGCCCCGATATGGACCCGAGGATGGGACGCCATTTGTGCTCCGAGGAGGAGGAGGAGGCAGGAAGATAATCGGGTTTTACGGAAGAAACACTGATGTCTACCTCACCGCTTTCGGTGTCCATCGCAACGTCCCCATCTAGATTTTTTATTTCCTACAAAACATGTAGAAATATTACTGCATCATTATTTATGGTGTTGTTTAAACATAATGTTAGAAAGACTTATTATTTTACCATTTTTATTTGTAGCAGTGAAATTAATAGATAAGATGTATTTTCATTACAGAAAGGCTTTACCCTTTTGTTCTTTTTTTGGAACGCAACTTCATTAAATCATCAGAGTAGCGTGATAAAACCACTTGATACACGGCTTAACCTGCTTGGCCAAACAGCCAGCAACAACGTTCCTTTCATGAGGAATCCAAACAAAATAAAAGGTCTCGAATTCCATACATTCTATCCTAGTGTCAGAGACGATCCCATAAATCTCTGGAGGTTCTGTCTTTGAGTTCAAAGCCTTGATGAGTTGAGATGAGTCTGACTCGTATCTGATATGCCGGAGCCCCAACTCTTTGCACGTTTTCACTGCATTCCTCACTGCTTTACCCTTTTGTTTATCAAATAAATTTAAACATATAATCGAGTAACTATATTAATGTTGAAGCTTCATCTAAAATATTTAAAGTATAAATTTAATACTAGTGATAAAATATAAATTTAATTAAACAGTAATAAAATTTTAAATTAATTCATGAGATACTAGTGATCTCTGCAATAGAGGTCCTCTGTATAATAAATTTTTAAATACTCCAGAGAAACATATTTCAGAAATATACCTACCGTTTGTTTTCACATCATTGGCTTAAACATTTTAAATTTAGTGTTAAACTGAATTGAATATATCGGTAGTTTGCTAATCACTGAGTCGGGATTGGGTTAATTGAGTGGGCTTCTAACTTGGGTTAGTTTTTCTTTTGTTTTTGTTTCTTAATACTTGGGGTTAGTTAAACAAAAAATAAGAAGATTAACTCGATTAGAGAGAGAGATAAAATCTATTCATCAATACAATTAAAACCAAGACTTTTTTTAGGCATTGCTGTGTTTTGCAAATATTTAAAGTCATACCACAGCTTTAGATTAAAACATAATTAATGTATCCTATTATACTGAAAATCAGCAATGGAAATATTTAGTTACAAACACAAGTTTCCTTATATAACTTTATCAATCTACATTTATTTTATTAAATTCATTTGATTTCATTTATTACTCTATGCAATTTTGTGAAATTCCATTCATAAATGTGGTTCCTATAATTAGTTTCGTAAATATAACAAGGAGTAATAGATTATTTCATTTAAAATATTTTATAGCTACAGAAAATAAAAATATGATTTGAAATAATAAATAGTTAATGTGTAAGTGCAACAATCTAATCTTTGTATAATAGATTTCTAAGATAATCCCTTTTTAATAGTATATATTATACAAAATGTCAATCCAGCAAATTTTTAGTTTTAATTAAAAAAATTTCTTATGTTAAATATTCTTAAATTTATATTGAGAGATTCAGTTTCAGAAACCTATTATTTTGACAAAAAAATAAAAACCTATTATTAATGATGCTCATAGTAGTATAAAAGGTGAAAGCTTTTTTCAAAACATCTAATCTTCGTAAACAGTTAATTACTCTACCAAATACAGTAACCCAAATTAGTTTAATGCAACCAATTGTGATGTCCAGCCCATAGTTACTTATTTATATTATTTATATCATTTATTTAAAATCTAACTATTACTGACCCATGATTGAATAAAAAATTATAAGGTGAAATTTATTTTTGCTGATTATAAATAATGTTTTTGGTCAACTGTTGATCATTTGTTAATAAATAAGCAGACTTACACTCTATAACCACAAAAAAACAACAAATTTGCTAAGTAACCAAAAAACACACATTGTCTCTCTTTCTCTCTCTGTATTTCTCTTCCTATCTCTCTATATTCTCTTTCTTTACAAAACTAATTTTCACTTTTTTGGTTATTAAACAAATAAGCCCATAAATAAATCCATGGTTAATTAACAAAATATACCGACAGGGTGAGTGAGTTAATAGATGTTTTGTTTTCTTGTATTTCATGTCGTAGACTCGTGTTCGGACATTTAGATGACTAAATTTAAAGATCCTCTTAGTATAGTTACATTTTAGTAATGCCCTCGCAAGTATTCGTTTAATAACTATACTCGAATTAATATAATTATTCAAATTGTTCTGTAATTGTTCCATACATTCTCGTTTTAATAGATTTTCTTAGAATCAAACCAGCCATTCAAATTAATGCAATCAAATAATTAAAATAGTCCAACCAACAGTCATTTTTATTTAACCTAACTAAATATAATTGTTGGTATGTGTTTTGTTTTTCAAATATTAAAATAATTGAAAAACACGCAAGTTATATATAGTAGTTTAGAGACTCGGTGGTGTTAAATGATGTCAACAAAAGAGGACTCAGAAAAAGTGTATCCAGTTCGTTCAACAGAAAAAAAGAAGTGTATCCAGTTAATTAAAAATATCCCTTAAAACTTTAGTTTAGTCCATAACCTAATTAAGCTTGTTTATAGTTCAAGCACCTTCGACAAAAGTAGCTGACGCAATAATTTTTGTTAAGTGTTCTGATTGAGTAAAGTACTCCTAAAATATTATAAAGTAATTGAAATGTTTAATGTATAAAGAAAATATTTGCGTACGGGTTGAAATAATGCTGAAATTCTACACTGCTGCCTTTTATTACTTTTTTTTTTGCTAACAATATTTTGTTACTTTGATGTACGTAACTCCATACATGTTTATTTTTCTGTATACGCTTCTTTATATAATTATATCAGCTTCTTCCTTCATCTTTGCTTACTTCTTTAATCTTGGCTTCATTCTGGTGCAAACAACGCCCCTATCGTGATTAATCCTTTCTGCCCGAACCGTCCGAATAATCCAACCAATTGGGTTTCCCCATCCGCAGTGAAACTGAAAGCCTCATCCGACTCATCTGCAGCGGCTCGAACGTACGATTCCGTCTTCTGTCCTTCGGAGGTTACAAAATACAAGTTGCTAATATACCCTGTTGGAAGCTGCGGAGTTCCACGTTTGTACGTGCCGCCGACAGTCTTACAATACCCTCCAAGTTTTCCAAACTCGATCTGCATACATAAATTAAATGCATTTAAAGTAATTGGCAATATCGATCGACTGCATGCGTTTGTAAAAGAGATGAAAAAGGGTGTGTAGAGACAGAACCTCCATGTTCTCGTTAGGTTGTTCTCCGTGGGTGATAGTCTGATCTTTTTCGCCCCTCGAGTACGTTAAGCTTATAAAAACGATTTGTTTTTCACGAACCCCAATGGACACATTCTTTACGCTGTCGAAGTCTAGTGCACCGTCGTCGAAACTGTTGTCTCCAGCGAGTTGAAATCCAGAAGGACCCATCCTTTGTTGTGCCATTGTGTTCTTTCACACAGAGAGATAGAGATATAACAATTAAAGAGAGAGAGAGGGATAAATTTGTTGTGTGATACTGCGTAAATCTTAGGCGGAAACGGACTTATATATAGCGACATTTCTAACGGACCATATCTTATGCCACACGAAATATAGTTTTTGTGATATGAAATCTACTCATCTTTGTGGAACGGTGGTTGTAAGATTTAAAGCAGCAATAAAGAGTTTTAACCGGAAAATAATAAATAAAATATAAGAAGAGAGTACAAAACTGGAAACTTTATCATAACAAATTACATTTTTAGTAAGCATCGGTTGGAGAACGAATAAAAAGAGTAAATGAACCTGCGTAGAAGAAAAAACAAAAGCACAGACTCTTTCGAAGAATGGATGGAAGAGGTAAAAGATATTCAAGAGGTTCGAAAACATGGTGATCAAGCCTTCCTAGAGCAAGACTTTGAAACCGCCATTCACTGTTATTCTCAGTTCATTGATTCTAGGAGAACGGTGTACCCAAGTGTTTCTGCGAGGCGTAGTCTATGCTATTTATTCTGTAATCAACCAGATCGAGCTCTTTACGATGGGATGATTGCGCAAGAAGTCTTCCCCGATTGGCCAACCGCCTTCTACTTGCAGTCTGTGGCACTATATATCCAAATTAAATATGATCACTTGATTCTACTGATACTTTGAAAGAATCAACTCTTCTTGAAGCAAAAAGACAGCAATGCAAGATTATTGTTTTTGCTCATTTATACTTTGTCTTGTGTAAACTCTGAGATGTGGATATAAAAAGCACAGACTCCCAAAAAAACTAGCGGGGTCATCAAGCCAATTTTACAGGGGTCATGTGATGGTAAATTATGAAGTGACTATAATCAACTTTTGTAATTTATACGGTGTCAGTTGACATCTCTTTTGTGTGAATGGGTCCGCCACTCCGCAAAACTAAAGAGTAAGGATCGGATCCATCATTCATCTTCGCATTGGTAGGTAAACATAATCGTTTATTTGATTGCGTTATTTTGAATGGTTATATTAATTAGGGTAGTTTGTGTATAAAGACTTGAAGGGTATTACTACATACATGATAACAATAAACTATTATAAAAAAAACTCTTTTATCTTAATTTCTAAATCAGAATGCCAAATCTACGATTGTTCTCAATAAAATGATTTTTTTTCCAAATATAACAGTTTAAAAAAATATATTTAAAAATTGCAATCTATTAATGAAAAATTCTTTAAAAAAATATTCATTTATCTGTTAAATTTTTGTTATCCTAATTTCTAACTCGCAACCTTAAATCTACAATGATTCCCTGAAAAATTGAAAACTTTCAAAAAAAATAGCAATTTTTAAAAAAATATTATTTTTAAAAAAATATTTAAAAAAAGCAACCTATTGATTAAAAATTCTGAAAGAATGCTCATCTATCAAAAAATTTATTGTTATCCTAATTTCTAAACCAAACTCCAACCACAATAGTTTTCTATAAAATGAAAATATTCCAAAATAACGGTTTAAAAAAATATTTTTAAAATACAACTTATTGATGTAAAATTCTGAAAGAATACTCATCTATCAAAAACAATTCTTGTTCTCCTAATTTCTAATTAAAAACTCAAATATACAATAGTTCTCTTTAAAAAAATAAAAACTTTCCAAAAATATCAGTTTAAAAAAATGATTTAAAAAGTGCAACCAATTGATGAAAAATTCCGAAAGAATACTCATCCATCAACAAAAATTCTTGTTATCTTAATTTCTGAATCAGAATCTCAAATCTACAATAGTTCTCTATAAAAATGAAAACTTGCCAAAAATAACAGTTTAAAAAAAATATATTTAAAAAATACAACCAGTTGCTAAAAAAATTATAAAAGAATACTCATCTATCAACAAAAATCTTGTTATCTTAATTTTTAAATCATAATTCGAAATCTACAATAGTTCCCTATAAAAAAGAAAACTTTCCAAAAATAGCAGCTTTTAAAAATATTATTTTAATAATGCAATCTATTCGTGAAAAATTCTGAAAGAATACTTATCGATCATCAAAAATTATTGTTATCAACAATAGTTCTCTATAAAAATAAAAAATTTCTAAGAAAATAATTTTAAAATAATTATTTAAAAAATGCAACCTATTAATGAAAATTATGAAAGTATACTCATCTATCAACAAAAATTCTTGTTATCCTAATTTCTAAATCCAAAGCTTAAATCTACAGTAGTTCTCTATAAAATGAAAATTTTCCGAAATAGCAATTTAAAAAAAAAGTTTTGAAAATGAAACTTATTGATTAAAATTTCTGAAAGGATACCCATCTATATAAAAAAAATGTATCCTAATTTTTAAATCATAATCCAAAATCTTCATTAGTTCTCTATAAAAATAAAAAATTTCCAAAAATAATAGTTTTAAAGAGTAAATGAAAATAACAAAACATATTATTTTAATAAACATTTAGATAAACATATGTTTTTAATAAAAAATATATGTTTTTAATAAAAATAACAAAACTGAATAATAAATATATTTTAAAATAGTTTTCACAAATTGAGAGGAAACTAAATATTATTTTTTTCTGTATATATATAAAAGTGTTTTCTCTCCTCTCATGCTGCCACCTAGGATTCCAGATCAGAAAGTCAGTGATCCTAGGCGAGCCACGTGGCAGAACAATCAATACACAGCGTTTCATTAAATTCAGACTACATACGGGTGGGCTTTGTTTCTAATCGGGCCTTATATTTGCACAATTGGCTCATCCCGTCGCCAGCAGCAACAACTAAGGAGGCTCTGCGTAATTATTTTGTAAGCGTTAGTACCTAAAATCTTGGTAGTTGGACGATTCGTTTTAAAGGTTTTGCTTTCATCCTACTCTGATTATTTTATGAAATCTGATGTAGATTCTTAAAAAGAAACAAGCGTCAGTTCTAAGAATGATTCACTTCGTCTACTCTTTTGCGAACGGCTCTAGGTCTCCTCATATGCCTTATTATCTTTTCTGATTGAGCAGTGTGCTTGGTGCTGTTTAAGAACAAAGCCTGCTTAGTTTGTTTCTCATCATAGTGTTGTTAATAAACCTGAAGAGATACTGTTCCTTACATCACGACCTTACAGAACAATATTGTCAAATATATGTTCTCACTTCTATATCTGTTCTTGCGGGATCCATGTATGTCGTGATATGGTTTAATGTGGGTTACACTTGAGTCATAAGTTTTGTCTGAAGCTTGCAACCCATGTGTTTGTTAAATCATCATGTTTCTTTTTCATCTCTTTTGTAGATTGCTTTCATGGGTTACAAGCAAGGAGCCAGTACATGAAGATTATTTGGTCTGTAAGAGTGTTGGAGAAGGAAATAATCAATGGAGACGGAAGATAATATTGCTAGAGGACTCCAAGTGAGCCAAGCTCAATCAGAGGAACATCCTCGAGGTGAAGCAGAGGAATATTTCTGCAAGACGAGTCAGTGACAAGTATATGAAACGCTCGAGAGATCTGTAGTGCTAAAAAAAGTTCAAGATAGTTATCGGAGGATGAAACTCGGAAAGATTTTAGAAAGTATAGAAATGTCTATTACTAAGCTTTAGCAGAAGAAACTGAGTAAAATGTTTCGTGTACCCTCATGGATCCTTCAAGGCAAGGTTTTCGAGTTTTTATATTTTATTCGGGTTCGTACTTAAATGCTTTTAATCGTTGAGACTTGAAACTTTTTTTTTGTTGGGGTAAAATGTGAATGAAACTTTCTTTTTGTGCACATGATTTTATCTTTGAAAGGTCGCAGATGATTACAGAGAAACTGAGTCTATTTACTTACATACATATTCTTGACCAATCACCACAGCGAGATGCTTATTTTATATACATCAAGAATAGTGTACTTGATTTGTCAAGAATAGCTACTGATCAGTGGTCTGCTCATCATTCTCTTCCGTTTGTGCCTCTGTTATCTCTTTTATAAATTGTGGCGAGAAGGGAGAAGGCGAAAGATACAGGTTTAGCTGATGTTGATTTTGTTGGGTTTTGAATATCATTTGAAGTTCCCATTTGAGCTTTATACACCTCTTAGCTGTACTATAAACACTTGGATCATGAAACTGAGACTACACTTTCATTTGTTTCGTCAAAGATCTTCAGAGAGAAGTTTGATTGCTTGTTGCTTGAAAGGATAGTGGCGTTCGATGATATCTCTCATGCTACTGCAGAATCAATGTCCGAGACTATGAGTTTATAAACCAAAATCGAGAGATTATTCCACCTGCCAAAAGAAAGAAAGACCACGACTTAAGAAGACTCAGCATAAACAAAATCTCTGTAATGAAAACAGAGTAACTTAGCCCTAGGCATGAGGTTAAGTGAAAAAATAACGCAGAGTTTGGTGGTTACCATTTCTCTGCCGCTTCTACGAAGCAGGCCTACTATCTCTGCAAGATCCGGAGGCGGTGGACATGAAAACTTTATGATTTCCCCGGTGCACGGATGCTCAAAGCTGTGAAAGAAAACATAACAGAGAACAACAGTTATCATAAACCTGTTCTGCTCCTAAGTTTTGAATAGTGAGACTAGACTGAGATTTTTTGAGTTGTCTCTCACCCGAGAACTATGGCATGAAGACAAGGCCTATCCATTCTTGACACCAGCTCTATGATCTCTTCTTGATCACTCCGGGAGACTCTTTTCTGCAGAAGAGAAAGCGCCATGCTTTTCGTTCCACCGTACACTTCGTCACCCAGTAGAGGAACTCCCATGTACTTGGCATGCGCACGTATCTAAAACTCAAATCAAGATCAACAGAGGTATAAGTGAAACCCTTGCAGACAAAGATGTGAACCAATATAGAAACAAATTTACAGATTTTGATTTCTTTCACAACCTGATGAGTACGGCCAGTTTCTAGTCTCCACTCAACCAACGCAGAGCCACCTCCAGCGAGTGTTTCAACTACCTTATACCTAAGAGAACATGAGAATATGTGAGGATACAAGAATCAGTGTTACAGTGCACTTGTAAAAAAGACTGCTCCATCACCTACTAGCAGCATGACGAGCCCTTCCACGGCTTAATGATCCAGGTATAGCAGCCATACGGATCCGATTATTCGAATCCCTACCAATTGGTACATCAATCCTCCCCTGAGACGGGGAAGGAACTCCACAGGTAAGACTTATATAAACTCTCTCAATCGTGTGCAGCTTGAACTGCTCCGCCAAATGAGCATGAGAATGCTCATCCTGCCAATTACAACTTCTAGTTAAAGTCACACCTCATAAAGCAACAAAAATAAATAAATAAAAAAAGACAAAAGACAGCTAACCTTAGCTACAACGAGCAACCCACTAGTCCCTTTATCCAACCTATGAACAATCCCTGGACGAATCATCCCTTCATCATCTGAAAACGTTTCTTCGTCATCCGAATCCTCATCTTCTTCTTCTTGGTTTGAATAAGCAGCAACACAGGGAAGACTACAATGGTGAAGTATGCCGTTAACAAGCGTCCCCTTAGGATTCCCAGGCGCAGGATGAACAACCTAAACCACCAAACGAGAGAGAGAGACTCTTAAACACTAAACATCAAGCTAGAAAGATTCAATCTTTTTTAAGTATTCAAAGAAACACGTGACTACCATGTGAGGCGGTTTGTTAACGACGAGCACGTGCTGATCTTCGTAAACTATATCTAACGGTATGTCTTCGGGTTCAGCTCTCAAAGGCTGGAGCTTTGATATCGTACAGTGAACCTCGTCGCCAGCTTTCACATTGTGCGAAACCTGCAAGAGATAGAGATAGAGATAGAGAGAAAGGTGAAAACTTGAAGTTTGAAGAATTTGAATCCGAAGTTCGAAAACCTTATCGACGACTTGGCCATTGACGATGACTAGTCCTTGGCGGATGCTGGACTGTACGCGAGCTCGGCTAACGCCATCGACGCGAGAGGAGATCCATGAATCGAGGCGAATCTTGCCTTTGGAGACGGAGACTGTCTCGTCGAGTTTGAGGCCGGCGTTGTTCACTCTCGTGGTGGTGGTCTCCGGTTTTGAATTGGGGGTTGCCGAGCTTGCTGTGACGAATCTGGAAAGTTTGGGGAAGAAGGAGATGAAGGAAGAAGAGGAAGGAGAGCGGAGATATTTCACGGAGGTTAACGAGAAGCTCGGCACCGGAGAGATGGAGAGCATCGTCGTCAATTTTTTAAAAAAAGTTCCGATTTGCTTATCTGTTTTCTTTTTAGCAGCGTTTTAGGCTTCGTTACTCGAAAGCCTCTAGGCGAAACAGAGGGTTTGCTATTTTCATTTTAAAAGCTGTTAAGAATGTACTACTAATGGTCCATGGGTCTCGAGTTGGGCCGTAAAAGGCTTTTCCGACAACGTTACTTTCACTAACGAACCGTTTAGGATCCGTTAGGTTTGGACACGTTCGTTCTCTGTTTAATTTATTTACTTTGTTACGTTTTTTCAGGGGATTTTCGTTCTTATACTCGAATTCACGCAGGTACAAACAAATCATTTTAAACATTTAAAAGAAAAAGGAAAAATAATGCATTGATTCTCGTCTCATTCGTTTTTTTTTTTTTGATACTTTATTATTAATTTTATACTTTATTAATGGTGGAAGCAAAGCATCCATAAGTCTAGATGAATATATCATCTGATCAGCTTCGCATCTGAATGATCTGTAGTTCCCTTCGTCATCATCGCCACAAATTCCTCATAATTTATTCTCCCATCCTATCATTCATCATCATCATCATCACCATCATTTACAGCAGTCAAAAACTAAAAGTAAATGTTTTTTCTTACGTTGTCTGTATCGACATCATTGATGACTTCATCTATGGTAGCATCATCACCCATTCCATACTGTGTCATCGAATGCTTAAGCTCGTCCCTTGTGATGTATCTTATTTAAGAAGAAGAAAAATATGAAAGATTGCGTTAGAAAAATAATTTCATCTTTAATATATTTCTGCGACAATATAAGGACAAAACAAAAAAGAAAACAAACCCGCTTCTGTCTTTGTCAAAGTATTTGAATGCTTCTAGCAAATGCTCCTCTTTCTCCAATCTATGCCGATGCATTGTAGCTGTTATGAACTCAATGTAATCAATCGTCCCGCTTTTATCCACATCAGCCTATCATCAAAAACAGAATAATAATGTAATAAGCTTAATTATATCACCAAGTGGATTTGTGTTCTTGTCTTCTTACAGCTTCCATGAGTTGTTTGATTTCAGATTCAGTAAGTTTGGATCCAAGACGATGTAAACCGGTTCTTAGTTCATCAAAAGTGATGGTGCCACTTCCGTCTGTATCAATGTTTTTAAACATATGCTTTAATCCCTTAATCTCTTCTTCTGATAAGTTTTCAGCTATGACCTATTAAACAAAAGACAACAGTTAACTTTAATGTTCTTTAAATCATCTTTTTGATGATGGAGTATCAGTTAACTTTACCTTCAAGGCAAGTTTCTTGAGCTTGTTCATTGCGCGGAACTGCTTCATCCTAATAAGGACTGCACTATCTATTGGTTTATCTGAAACTTCGCTATCCGTCAACCATGTATGCGCTTTAATCGCAACAAAAGAACGCTTAGTTAGTTAGCTATGAGGTATATATAATGTGTCACAAATCAAGACAAATTGCAAACACATACCAAGTGCTTCAGCTGCAGTAATCCGTTTTTTAGGGTCTCTTGCCAACATCTTTCTTATCAAGTCCTTTGCACTTTCCGATATAGTAGGCCAAGGAGAAGATTCAAGATCTAAATTCCCTTCTAAGACCGCCTCAAATATAGTCTTCTCGGTCTCTAAAACAATATCAAATATATAGTACCGGTTTTGTAACATTTCATTTCTTAACATTCTTCAAATGGAGTGATAATAAACTTTAGATTCATAAAAAATTTGTTTTAACATACCACCCCAAAATGGAGGAACACCGCATAGAAGAATGTAAAGCATGACACCAGCGCTCCACACATCGATCTCTTTACCGTAGTTTCGATATAGAACTTCAGGTGCAACATAGTATGCGCTACCGACTACATCTTTGTACACTTTACCTACACAGAATAAACATGGTACTTGTTATTTGAAGGTTGTAGCATGTACAATCTTAATACACATCTCCAGTTTCAAGTCTTTTGTTTTTCTGGGTGTGAACCAAAATCTTGAAAAAGGAAGACTTTCACATCAAATAATTTCTGTTGTACTATCATTTTTTATTTTTCAAATATGTGGGAACCATCACTTGACTTGGTGGTTGACCCAAGCCGTTTTCGAAGTTGACTTGGTGTCCCACTAGGTTGATCTCACACGGAAAGGAGATACAATGTCGCTATCTTTATTTCTTGATTATACCACAAGTTAAAACATGCTGTTTATGTCCTAAAGGACCTACACACACTCAACAAAGACAAACCTTTGAACAAGACGACCCTTAATTAATTTAAAAAGTGCAATACTCCCTCAGTTTCTAGTTTTAAAACTTGACGTTTTAGAGTTTTATAGAATTTGTTTTGTTTCAAATTAAATAATTTTTTTTTCAAAATTTAATGTAAAGTTTATTAACATTATATGTTAATTAACTTTCTGTAATTTTCATTTTTTTATTAGTCTCGAGTTATTGTTAGGTGAAATAATTATTAATGTTAATATTTTCTAAATATGTGTATGTGTGTATTAATATGGAAAAGGAAAATATCAAAAAGATGAACTATTCTTATATTACCTTCTTCGATGAAAACAGAGAGTCCAAAGTCTGTGGCTTTAATAGGAGAGTCATCATCCGCACTAACAAGCAAGAAGTTCTCAGGCTTCAAGTCTCTATGAACAACACCCATGAAATGACAAACATGAACAAAGTTCACAATCTGTCTGAAAATATTCGCAGCTTCTTTCTCAGAGTAACTCCCTTTCTTGATAATACGATCAAATAGCTCGCCGCCAGAACAAAGCTCCATAACCACATGAAGATTATCTTTATCCTCGTAAGCGCCTCGAAACTCGACGATGTTCGGCTGACCAGTGAGGTGCTGCAAGATCATGACTTCGCGTCTCACGTCTTCGATGTCTTTTTGACGTATGAGTTTGCGTTTGGAGATCGATTTGCATGCGTACTCTCGGCCGTTGGATTTGTCAGTGCAACGGTACGTGACGCCGAACTGGCCGCGGCCGAGTTCTTTGTGGAGGTCGTAGAGAGCTGAGAGGTCGATCATTGGTCGGTTAAGGATTGGACCGATTTGAGAACCGGAGGAGGAAGGTGGGGGAGCCGGTTTGGGTTTGGGATTGGTGGGGAAAGTACTGGTTTGGGTTTGAGGATTTGTTGGTTTAGGGAGAGGTTGGTAGCGATGAGGAGGGGTAGAATCGGAAGAAGAGGAGATTGGGATCTCTTGTGTTTGTGACTTGGAGAAGCAGAAACCCATTCTGTTGAAAAAATGTTTTGTTCGAGTGTTTTGGTTTCTCTTGTTTCTGGTGGCTTTATTGAGTTTTCTGAACATGTGAACAAATGTAGAAAAGGTCTTCTGTCTTATTCCGTGTATTTTGTTTTTTTTTTCCTGTCCTTTTTATTCTTAAGGTTTTGTATATAAAGAGGGTTATACGATCATACGAATACATGTAAAGAAACATTCTGAGTACAAAATATTTTGCTTGAATTGGGGTTTGGGGATGCTTTGCTTTTGCGTTTTGACAAGGTTATGGTATCGTTTTGTTTTGTCTTTCAATGTGTCCTTTGGCCTTTCGAGAGGGTCTCCATAGGTTCTCTGCTTCCTGAGCAAAAAAATGAAATAGTAATAATTAAAATCAACGCGTAACGCGTAAACCATAAGTATTATTTCATGATAACATAGCAAAACAGTTAGGTGTTTGTGAATTAACTAAATTTTAAGAAGAGAGCATAGATAACGGAGATTGCGATTGATTGGAAAAGAGACAAATCTCGGTTTGGTTCAGTGATCACATCGATTGATTTCTTTATTTCGGTGCTCTGTCTTGTCATCATGATAGCTTTTCCACGACTACTAACTTTAGATTACTACAAACGTTATTTTTTTCTCTGAATAAAAATACAAACGTTATTAAGTCCTTAATACATAACTAAATAAGTTTTTTTTATAAAGTACTAGATTTTATACTACGCGCGAGTCTGTATTAATAATTAGGTTTAGTTTTATAATAACTTTTAAACTAAAAATTTAATTGATTTATATAATTTTCTTATTTGAAATATGATTTTTTGATTTTATTAATTTGTTGATTTTATTATTTATGTTTACTTTATAATTTAGCATCTTAGTATCTATTTAGTTATTTATAATTGTAAATGTTATATTTATGTTCATAAACATGTTCATAACTTTTGAAAATATTAATCTATATTTTAAAATATTATATAGATTGCTCGATGCAAATAAGCTGTTAATACATTGTAATAATTTTACCATACATTTTACATATATTTTATTTGAATAACATTAACGATTAAACTCTATGCATAACATCTATTTTTCTTTGTAGTGAGAAAAACTTTACAATTAACATGTGATTGTTATATATATATATATATATATATATATATATATATGTGTGTGATAGTATAATATTTAGATTTAAAATTTAATCACAATAAATATTTTGTCAAACTTTATAGTCTTTGTAAGATAATATAAAAATTAAAGTAAATATAGTGAATTTAACTAATGTTAAGTAACATTTTATTTATTGAATTAATAATATAGAAAAACTAAAGTATAAGAATTATCTACTAACAGATCTAATTAATTATTTGTAAAGTAGTGAAGCTTGTATTATTGTATAATGCATTACAATAGATTATTTATATGAAAAAAATTTATTTATTTTGGTGCAATATATAATATTTGTTTGTTTCAGAGTTTCTATGAAGATTCTTAAGATCCTTTGAAAGCTGTTACATAATTTTATAATTATTTTTCTAGTTGCTAAATGCTGACGATAAGATAGTTAACGTCTTAGATAGTGTATTCATTGTAATTTTGAGGTTTTTTTTCTAAATTTTAGAAGTTTATAAATTTGCATGTTTTTAGTTTATTGATGATAAATTCATATTGGTTATTCTTTTTATCATTTTTTTATTTTATCTTTCATGCTAATTTATTGTTGGTCTTCCTTATAATTTTTACTAAAAATGTTAACTAACTTTGACATGCTTTATTAGACTTTTTATTTATCATCTAGCTTATAAACATTGTTCTCTAATTTTTTTTATTCAACATAACTCAAGAGAGAGCATCTTACATTTTATATGTTATATGAGGTGAATCAGACTAATGATTATAAAAAATATAATTTTTTGAAAATACACTTTTTGAAATTTTATTTAAAGAGTATATTTTATTTTGTGTTCTTGCAAGTTAAAATTTTGTCTTCTTTATATTTTATTTTTTGTAAATTATTTGTTAAATTTCCAAATATTTAGTGTATATATATATCAATTTAGTTTTAATGATTTATTTATTATTTTGCCTTATTTGATGTTTAAATTCCATTTTGTATTGAAATAATCAATTTTGGATATTTTAACATTTTAAAAATTGAAAATATTAATTATGATTTTCATATTTTGATGTGTCAAAGCTGGAGAAACAATTTGTGTTATTATTGTGTTGATTATTATTAGAAAAAAGCAAGATATATTATTAGTTGACAATTTTTTTTTTGGGTGTAAGTTGACGATTATAATTCATTTAGAAAAAAAATACAAATTGACCTTTGGCAATAAAGAAAATAATTATACAAAAAATAATTGATCAAGTTTGCAAAGACAATAGACTGATATGGTTTTGTTTTATCAAATCGATGTTAAAATCTCCAGAATCTTTTTCCTTCATTTTAGTACATATATATATATATATATTGGTTGTAGGTATTTTATTTAGCAATCATATCTACAGCTGCATGTACGTCTGATTTGCTCATTTGCCTTGACTGGAAGGTCAGTACAATTACAACGCATCTCACCTAGAACGGGCTTAACACCGTATCGCTGTTTCGCTATGAACTCCTTTACTTCCCTTGCACAAATACTATTTCCATTATTTCCGCATTTTCCCTTGTACCGGTGATCAGTAATGGGGCACCTCAACTTGTTCACGGCTTCCACTTCTGTTGTGTTATATCCACCATAAAAAAAAAGATAAATTGAATAAATATTAGTAAAGGAATTTAATAGCGCAAATACTAATATTACCTTCAAACGTAGTCCACAATGAGAATTGCAAGAAACAATATAAAACATAAAACACATTTTCCCATGATTCAAAACCTTATTTTTTAGTTGCAAAATGTATTGCTTATTTACTCTCGTATGCAATTGTATTCTTTTGCAGTAATAATTTTTTTTTGTCGACACAGAAATAACTTATATAAGAATTATAGTCAATGCAAAATAAAAATAGATGTGGCCACTGGTGCGAACAAGTCAATGAACAATATTATATTCTTTTGCGTGATGCATACTTCGCGTGATTTATGCTTTGCGTGGAATTACTATATATATATTAATATAATTAGAAAATACAATAACAGTATTATTTTAATAAATTTAATATGTTGCCAAAAAAATATTTTACTTCTGTTCAATAAAAGATCAAAAATATATAAATAATATTTGTTGGAGGGGAATTACACTCCTCATCAAGGTCCGTCAAATATATATCTCAGAGCGATTAATAGGAGCTTTTTAAAATGTGGTTCTTATATTCCGCTAAGAACCCAATCGTAAGAACGTCCCGTTAATTATGGTCTCAGTCCAAAATTACAAACAACTCTATCCATGACAACTCGGCCCAGCCGATTAAGTCAATGGTGAATTGGAGGGTTCCACGAGGACAAATACAAAGAGAGAGAGAAAAACAAAAAAAGAGGAAATTCAAACAAACGGACATGAGACGGTTAGAACTAGGGTTTATTATTTCCATCACTATTCTTTTTTTTGACTAAAGGCATAAAAGAAAAACGTAAATCACTATTCTCTATGGAAACATTTTAGCTCTTCATCATCTCGAACATATCTTGTAACATTTGTTTCCCAAATCTATACTATATAAAAGTTGAGGCTATAAGCCATCGAGAGCGTCCACGTAGGATTTAAACAACCAATCGTAGTATAACAAATTATTATTTAAGTTTACTATTTTTAAAAATGTTAATATTACCAAAAAAATGTTTATTTCAAACTAAAATATAAATCAATATCGAATAAGGTAAATTTACAAAAATATAAATACTATATTAAGTTAACATAATGTTTAATATTTTTCAAAAATTAAAAAATAAATAACGAAGAGAATAATTAATTTAAAAATACAAGACTTTCAAACAAGTATAACTATATAAATCTAAATTTAAACTCATGATTTTCAAAGTTTAGGTTATATACTATTGAAAATATTCAAACTAACATATACTATATATAAGTTGATATTATAAATCATTGAGAATGTTCACATATTATTTTAAAGCACCAAAAATATACCAAATCGTTTTTCAATTTGGTATTTCTAAAAATGTTAATATTACGAAATTTTTTATTTCAAAATAAAATATAAATAATTATCAAATAAGTTAAACTTACAAAGTTAAAAACATCATGTACAAATCTATACTATATAATATATAAAAGTTGAGGCTATAAGCCATCGAG
>NC_027753.1:37780539-37782471 GCF_000695525.1 Brassica oleracea var. oleracea | reverse complement strand
GCTTTTAATTTTTTTATTAAGAAACAATATACACATGTTTATAAATACATTTATACATTTACGTATACAAACAAACTGATATTTAAATATTAATTATTTAAATGGTAAAATTGTATAAAAACTTAACTATGAAAAATAATAAAGCACACTTTAAATAAATTTCAAAGAAAAATGTATATAAAACAATTTCTATTATATTATCTTAATATCATTAAAAAATAAACTAATTATTAATAACGTATTTGTATAGCATAGTATAGTAGTGTATATGTACTGAGAAATCTTTGTGATATTAAAATTATGTACTTATAAAAAACTATAAATACTTTAGTAACAGTAATTTTACTATTATAATACAAACAAATAAATAGCTAAGTTCAAAAATAACAAATTTATAAAAACAATATAAATAGGAAATCAAATAATATTTTAATAATATTAATAAAAATATTTTTTACGAAATTTATCTTTTTCTTAAAAAATATTGCAAAATTAAATTATATTATTAAAGCAGATTCGCGCGTAGCGCGAATAAAAAATCTAGTGATCAATAAAAGATCTTCTTGAAAACTTACAAATCATTCTCAAAACACTCCTAACAATCATACCGAACACAGATTAAACAATGTTTTAACGATTAAACAGCATTTTAACTGTTATATAGATTAACAGAATATTCTCTATACACATTATAAATAATTAAATATAGTTTTAACCTTGAGTCTCGAAAACCATGCTAAGGCAGGTCAGGTCCACTAAGACTTTCCCCAAACATCTGGAAGTATCATCTATCCTTCTCTTCATCAGTAAAATATGCTCGTCTCATTGCTATGTTGAACACGGTCATATGATCGTCTGGATCCGTTTCTTCTATGAAGGTTGAGCTTGTATGAGTGTTGAACTTGTACCTCAGTTATCTTTATTGTGAAGGGTGTTTTTTCATTGCAACAGTAACATGTTCGATCTCCTATGCCGAACTTTTCGCGCAATAGGCCTTTGGCGAGATATCTTTTAGTTAGTCCATGATAAAAATCAATTTCTCGACTCGTTGCCAAATTCAGTAACCCTATTTGGTTTATTGCGCCTTGCTGACCCAATGTATTTGATTTTGTTTCTTGAAATAGGGCTTTCACTACAAGAAAACAGAGGATTCTGATGGCCGAAATCGTCAGAAATTCGTCGGAATAGACCGATTCCGACGAATTTCCGACGAACCTGTCCGTCGGTATCGTTTTGTCGGGAAAAAAAAATTCGTCGGAATTTCGTTAGAACTTCCGACGACTTTCTGACGAATACCGAAAAACGTCATTCTGACGAACTTCCGACGATATTACGATGCGGACACACGAGACCAGAGTTCATCGGAAAAACTATGTACCGACGGAGAACGTTCCTCGGACAATTCCGACGTAGTGGATTCCTTGGTGTATTCCGACGGACGTTGGTTCGTCGGAATATACCGACAGACATTGGACGTCGGAATATACCGACGGATATTTGTTCGTCGGTATATTCCGACGGATATTGGTTCGTCGGTAAATTCCGACGGATGTTGGTTCATCGGTATATTCCGAGGAACCGTTGTCCGTCGGTATATTCTGACGCCCAGAGTTCGTCGGAATATACCAATTTTAAAAACGAATTAATTTTGCATTTTTATATATTTTTTTATATTAAAAATTAATTAATAAATTAAAAAAATCAGAAATTTAAAACTAATAATATTATATAATTTAAATTCATACAAACCGAAATAAAAAAAAACATGCAGAAAGTTTAAAATTCATACAAACCGAAATAGATAAAAAAACATTCAGAAAGTTTTAAAAAGCCGAAAAAAACTATAATTAACTCGAAGACATCAAACGATCTAGCTTCTGCATTATCTCGGTGTTGAACTTCTTCTGGGATGCCAACTCAGCAAGGATAGTG
>NC_027753.1:37779086-37779703 GCF_000695525.1 Brassica oleracea var. oleracea | reverse complement strand
AAATTTTTTATTATACATGATTTATATATATATATATATATATATATGTATACACAATTATAAAAAATTTATAAATGAAGAAACATGTTGTTAAATATTTATAAATTTTTTTAAAAAAAATGTTTTATTATACATAGTTTATTAGTGGAAACTTATAAAAAATTATAAAAAAATTTAAAATTTTTATTATACATGATTTATATATATATATATATGTATACAAAATTATAAATTTTTTTTATAAATATAGAAAAATGTTGTTAAATATTTTTTAAAAAATTTAAAAACGTTTTATTATATATATTTCATTACTGGAAACTTGAAAAACGTTTTTAAAAATCAAAAAAATGTTTTAAAAAATCAAAAAACGTTTTTAAAAATCCCAAAATGTTCCAAAAAAAACTAAAACAACAATCCTAACTTATATATCCTAAACTATCAATCAAACAACCTAAAATCCGAGATCTAACTTCCAAAACCCTAAACAATTGAGATTAAAGAAGGTTTGGGATGACTCTTACATGATTTAGGGTGGGGAAGGAATCGCCGGTGTAGAGGGAGGAATCGCCTGTGTAGAGAGAGGAATTTAGAGAGAGAGAGAGGCGGAAATAACGAAG
>NC_027753.1:37777365-37778986 GCF_000695525.1 Brassica oleracea var. oleracea | reverse complement strand
CGGTTACATTTTTTATCGGAATGTCGTCAAAAAGTCGTCGGAAAATTTCGACGACCTTTGTTTCGTCGGAATTCCGTCGGAAATGGCCGACGGAATTCCGACGACTTCAATTTTTTGGATTTCGTCGGAAATTGGTCGGTAATCTGTCACAAACGTCCGACGACATTGATGTCCGTCGGAACCTCCGTCGGAATTCGGCGTGTTTTTTTGTAGTGTTTTGTTGATCTTTAAGCATGGATTGTCCTGAAGTAGCTGCTAGGGGGCGCGAGACGCTCGTTGGTGCGTCTTGGCGATCAAGTCACTGCTTCAGGTGTATCATGGTGGCTAAACTCGTTGTCGTAGTTCACGGTTGCGGCTGTTTGTCCTTTGATTTGAGTTTGATCGTTAGTATGCATCTACGTTTTATATTCCACAAAATGGTTGTATACTATGTTTTCTAATAATTAATTTATTCAATTGTGCAAAAAACTTGCGCCGAAAATACATAAAAGCAAAAGTATACGACATCGTTATATAGTTTATTATTTTCAAGTTGAATAAATTACAGATCGAAAAAAGAAAAGATATAACACAAAACATCACACAACAAAACACCATCTATATCTCAAGAGTTTCAACTATGGATACGATAATTTCCTTAACTTGCCTGACAAGGAAACAAACACAAGCGGAGTTCAGCCTTAGGTCGTTGTTGTTGAGTCGCGGCTGTAGAATTGGTCAAGTGTCTTTGCAGGGATACGGTGAAGTAGCTCGCGCGGGAAGATACGTAGCAATGTCCAAGCCAAGTCCAGCGACTGGAAGATGTTTCGAGTGTCATAAGCTCCTTGCATCACAAACTTCCTCTCGAACTTATCCAAAAACTCTAGGTAAAGCAGATCCTCTGAAGAAAGTGCTTCCTCTCCAACAACAGCTTTCATGGCTTGCACATCTTTCCCGATAGCATAGTTTGCGTATAGCTGGTTCGACACATCCGAATGGTCTTTCCGAGTCATGCCCTCACCAATAGCACTCTTTAACACAACAATAAGTTAATAAGACCCAGAAAGACAAAATGTGATGAGAATGCATCAAAATGAAATTGATTTCTAACCTTCATTAGCCGAGAAAGAGATGGAAGCACATTGATGGGTGGATATATCTAAGAAACAGAGACACATTTGATTAAGAGCCCGGTACACAGTAAGATCGTGGCTTAAAGGTAGGGATGTTAACTACAGGCTTAGGGCTCAACCCTCTTTTGTTTATTATAAACCCAACCCTATATTAACCCAGCCCTATTTTAACCCTATTATAATCAAAGGGTTAGGGCTGGTACCAGGGTTAACTCATTTAATTGAAAAAAATATTTTATTTATTTTTGTTCTTAAATTTTAAAGATAAAACTAGAAAAATTAAGATATGATATGATTCTTTCCGCCAATTTGTTGAGCATCAAATCAAAAGTTTTCCTCCCAAAATCGCAAAATCGAGTTTTTGCTCCACAACTAAGAATAAAGTTTTTTCCGTCAAAAAACAAAAATTGTGTTTTTTCCGCCAAAACCTAATTTGAGTTTTTCCCCCAAAACCACAAAATCAAGTTTTCCCGTCGAAACCGCAAAATCGAGTTTTCCCGCAAAAACCG